>NC_133621.1:179702769-180009332 GCF_048593235.1 Sminthopsis crassicaudata
TACAAATATAGTAATTTAAGATTAAAGTTACTTGCAGTTAGGGGTGGGTGATAGGAAAAACCTCATACACAATATGGTTTCTGTGCTGTATCTTATTAAAAGAGGTGGGGTGAAGGGAGGCAAGGATGGAGTAGTACACTACTAGAATGTGGAAGAGCCAGTGCAAAAACCAAGGAAGATGAAGAGTGAAAGGATGATGGGGGGGGGGGGTGTGGATGCAGGAGGAGGCAAGAGCAGAACTACATTGTATAAGAGCAGGGTATGACAGTGGGTAGATGGGAAGAGAATCATGTCCAATGAGGTTAGAAACATAAGGCTTTAAAAAGCAAGATGAGGCTACACACATTTTATCCTAGAGGCAAAATGACGCCTCTATAATTGATTGCTATGGTTAAGTCACATAGACCTGGCCTTCAGGGAAGTTACACATACTTGTGGTATTTCAATCTATTTGTGTAGGCAAGTGTGTGTGCATGCATGTGGTATGTGATCTGCAAAGAGATGGGATTTAAACCCATGAGAACTCATAAAGTCACCAAAAGAGGAAATACCTAAAGTCCAGAATTAGGAATGATATGGATGAGCTCAGCAAAACAGACTTCCTCCCAGAAGTGGTTAATAAGAGCATAACCAGAATAAAGTAGTATGAAGCCAACAGAGGAAAGAGTATCCACGAGGTAAGAGTAGTCAAGGTAACACAAGTCAAGAGAAAGTAGAAAAAAACAATCAAATTTGGCAATTAAGAGATTATTAGGAGAAATAAGTTTTGGTTGAACAACAAGGTTCGAAGCCCGACCACCAGGGATATCTAATATCTCTTGGGACCCACTGAGTCAAGACCATCTTTTTACTCTTCCCTAATTGACTACCAAAAACCAGCCTAGAGAGGCCATTCCAAAGTTTCCACTGGGAAATGCCTCACCTCCTACTCTGCTCTTCACATTTTATGGAATAAGAGACAACTCCTACAATCCCTAAGTCCATCATCATAACTATCTACTTTCTTATTTAGAATCCTTAAAAATGCCATCTATAATCATTACTTCCTCTCCTCCCATTTAATCTCCAAACTTACCCCGCAATCTTATCTTTGAACTAGGACATCTAGAATCCAACTCACAGTGAGACTGCACCAAGAGACCCAAGAACACAACAAAATTCCCATTATACGTGGGTACCTTGAAGCCTGGCTCCAAGCTGCATAAATGAGCTCGGGGCTTGACAGCCAGCTTGTTTACAGCCCCTCAAGAGTAAAACTGTCAGAAGCTACAACCCAGAAGGACCAGTTCTATAAAGTTCTGAATTGCCAGTGTTGGATCAGAGAATTAAGGAAGATTTGGAGAGGGACAGGTCACCAGTAGAGAAATGTGACTGTACAGAAAATACTTCAGAAATCTGAAAGAGTTTCCAGCAGGATCTTCTGATCATCTAAAAGTCAAGTAAAGGCTACAAACTAAATCCTCAAATCAAATGCTTTACTATACACACTATATAGTGTGTATACTATACACACACTATACAAAACACAATAAGCAATAAGGGAAATCCCATTCCAAATAAGCATAAGATATCTTAGGATTAACATCCCAATTCACCAGACTTGTATAGATTCAAGCACAAAAAACTTCTTCAATAAATAAGGAACAATTTTAAATGAATATTCAATGTTCATGGCTAGGTTGTGCCAATCTAATAAAAACATTAATTCTAGCAAAGATGTTATATTTTATTTAATACACCAATCAAATTATCAAAAGGATACTTTATAAAATTTGATAAAAATAAAAACAAAATTCATTTGAAAAAATGAAAAGATTTAGAATGCCAAAGGAAATTTTGAAGTATAGTAAGGACAAAAGGAGAATAGCACTTCCAGATCTCAAACAATTATTATAAATCAGTAATCACAAAAATAATTTGGTATTACTTAAAAAAAAAGAGACATAGATTAGTGGAATAGCCTAGACAAGGGAGATTCAGAAATAATATAATGCAATAAACCAGTATTTGATAAAGAGGAAAACAAATAACATTGGGAAAAAACTGCCTATATGCTAAAAACTGGTTCAGGAAAACTGAAAAGTAATCTGGAATAATTAGGACATACTTCAAAGATCATATAAAAATTTTAAAGAGAAACACATCATAATACTTCTTATAACTATGGGTGGGAGATGTATTCCTGCTCAAATGAGATAAAGGCAATTGCAAAAGATAAAATAAATAAAATCTCTGATTACTTGAAACTGAAAGGTTCCTGCATATACAACATTAATTCATCTAGGATGTGGTCAAGAATCTTTTCTCATAAGGATATCCAAGATATATAAAAATTAATACATATAAAACTAGTAGTCATTCCTCAATAGATAAATGATCAAAGGGTACACAGTTTTCACAAAGAATTGTAAAGTATTCACAACCAAGTAAAAAAAAGTTTCAAATTACTAACAAGAGAGTTAAGCACAAATGTAAACATCATCATACCCTGAAAATTGACCAAAAAAATGGCAAGAGGATTGTGTAAAGTTAAGCACACTAATACATTGTTGGGGGAATTGTGAAATGATACAATCAATTTGGAATTATACAGATAATGTGACTCTGACTCAGATTCTCCATTATTGGGTTTATATCTCAAGAAAAGTCATCAATAAGGAAAAAGTCTGTACATGCTTAAAAGCATTTATTTACTTATTTTTAAGGTGACTTTATTAAGAGGCTCAGTGCCCAGAAATTTTTAAGTGCTAGCTCTCTTATATTCTTATTTAAAAATATTTAAAACAACAATTTTCCTTGGGATAGTTAAGAATTCAAAACAAAGTAAATGTCCAAGAGTTGGGGAATATGTAAACAAATTGTGGTACATAGATGCAATGAAATATTATTGTGCTAGAAGAAATGGTGTGTAATAAATAGAGACATATAGAAATTTCTATGTGAATTGATACAGAGCAAAAAACCAATATTCACAGCTACAGCAATGTAAATGAAAAAGACAATGACATCAGAAATAATTACAAAGATCAAATAGTACTCAAATGAAAATACATGAGAAGATACTCCCTCAAGAAACTACCTCACATGGAGGTGAGAGGTCCATAGGTGTTAACACAGTGTACATGATTTTCGATTTTTTTTTCAAAGTAATCAGTTGTGCTAACTTTTTTTTCCTCTTTAAAAAGTATTATTTCTTACGAAATTGCTCTGAGATGGAAAGGGAAGTATGATATAAAAAACAGAAAATATCAATTAAAAACTTAGTTTTCACACCCCCCCCCCAAAGTGTTATTTTGCAGCTGTATATAAGATAAGAAAGATTGTAATGCTGGAAAGAAAATGATTAATAAGGAGACTATAGCAATAGTCCAGGAGTCTGAAGGGAATGATTGTGAGAGGTGAGGAGGTTGAAGCAACTAGATTTAGCAAATGATTAGATTATATAAAAGCAAGTGAAGATTCAAAAAAATGACACATACAGTAAAATCGGATACTCTAGACCCAGTGAGGAAAAGGGTAGTTTTAAAGTAAAGATAAGAGCTTTGTATTGGACCAGTTTAATTCAATGCCCTTGAGACATGCAGTTAGAGGTAAGTGAGGAGAAAGAAAATAGTTGGATAAGTATACTTGGGAATTATCTGCAAAGAGATGATAGTTCAGCCCAAGTGATTTAATGACAGTTGAGACCAGGGCTTGGGTCTTGGTTCTGAGATACAACTATACCAAGAGAACAGGATATAAATGAATTCGGCAAAGGAAAATGAGAATGGTCAGTCAAGCAGGTAATAAAGACTAGTAGAATAGGGTTGAAGACAATATGAAGACAATAATCATAAGGGACCGTAGAAGAAGGAGAGATGTCAACAACACCAAATGCTGCAGAGGCCAAGCAGGATTGGAATTAGAATGCAATGAGATGTTGTGGACTGTAAAGTGCAATAAAAATAACTTTACTGCTAACAAGAGATTAAAAGAATACAAGTTCTAAAGTTTAAAAATATACTGGCTTAGCTGAAATATTACTCCTTTTACTTCTAAGTTACCACAGCAACTAGACACTTGAGTCAGGAAGACTTGCTTTCCCACTCAGCTGAGCTCCTGTACTAGCTCCCCCAAATTCGGTTTTTCATGCCTCAGGTCACTTGGAATGGTTGTGGCTGGAAATACAGATTTATATCAATGTCAACTACCTCTAGGCATAGCAATTGTGAGAAATGCTTTGCCAACCTGAAATCATTATACAAATGTCAGATTTCATTGATCCTTACTTTTATTCCTGTTAAAATACAGAAACAATGTATAGATATCAAAAAGAGGAAAAATTGATATAAGATAAAGTATTTCAATAAATAAGATTACTCAAAAGCAGAACCAGCTGCCTTAGAAGTTGTCAGGTACTCTCTAACTAGCGATTTCTACAAAAACATTGAATCAACTACTTTGGGTGTACATTAGAGAAAGAATTATTTGAGACTTTTTGTAGATCAGTAGCAGACTTTTTTTTTTTTTAATTAAAGCTTTTTATTTTTCAAAACATATGTGTGGACAATTCTTCAACATTAGCCCTTGTAAAACCCAGTGTTTTGGTCCCTCCCTCTTTTTTCCCACACCCTCTCCTAGATGGCAAGTAGTCCAACAATATATGTTACATAATAGAAATATATGTGAAATAGACTTTATCAAATTGTTGAGTAATGCAATATCATAATAGGAAGAGTGACAGCATTAAAATCAACAGACTGAGTTAGAATCCCAGCTTCAACACTTATCAGTTATGTGAAAATAGGCAAGTCATTTAACATATATCAGTTTTCTCACCTATAAAACAGGAATTATAACACTTGCACTATCCCATAGAGAATTGCAAAGAAAGGTGATATACTCTTGAAATTGTTAACCTTTCTTGCATAATGTTGCAAATTAGACTCAAAGTTATACAACTCCCACTTTTCTACTTATTTGTCTATGGTATAGTATTCTAACTCACTTTTGTTAACCCTTCAGAAGAAAAACAATGAATTAAAAAAAAAAAAAAAAATATATATATATATATATATATATATATATATATATATATATATATATATATATATATATATATATATATATATATATCCAGCACTAAAAGGCAAATTTTATTTTAATCATCTCGTCCTTGGGAATAGAAGATGTTTCTGTACGTATGCTAGGTTAACCAAAAGGAACATTCCAAGAGAAGACCTATGTGCTTAATTAATACAATGCTTATAACCGAGTAGGGGGTTTCATAAATGCTTGTTGACTTGATTTGATTTTGATTTTAGGGTTGAGACAACTTCATGCTCAAAATTAGCAAAATGATAAATCAGGTAATAATATCAAAAATAAATTATAATTTCCTTTCATTTTAAGTCAAATTAAATGTAATAATTGGATTTCTTTTACTGAAAACCAACAGCAAATGTTATCTCCATTCATAGTATAAAGACATCTATATATTAAACGTAGTTCCCCCACAAAACTCATTATACTCTAGATATTTTGTTAATGTTAATGTAAGTTCTTAAAATGCATCTATGAGATTTCCCCTTCTATTTTAGGTTTATCCTATGAGATTCTATATTACAACACAGGTTAAAAAAAACAATTTTAAATAACAAAGCTTTTTTTTTTTCTATTCTTGCCCACAGTGAGCAGATGAAAAGTAAATAGTGGTTTTTGGCTAATGATAGATCCAAATGTAAAGATAAAGTGCCCTCCTCTGGCCAAAAGAAAAATCAACACTATGGCTACCTATAGATTTCCCAGCTCCTAGAACTTAAATTTTTAAGTAAATAAATTCAAATTTCAAAAATAAGTAGAAAACCAACGGTATAAAACTTTTTGCTACTTTAATATAAAATATATTTAACAATAAAGTAAACAATTACCTGCTAAATAATCTTGTTCTCAATAGTCAAAAATACTCTAAACTGATCTGAAATTCTGAAATTCAAAATTTGGTGGAATTTTCCCATCACTGAGTTTGAGTAAAGTATATATTCATTTATGAGAAAAAAAAATCTCAGAAAATATAGTAATCTGCTTGCCTTTTTTTTAAAGTTAAAAAACAAGGTTATTATTGCAGCAATTTATTTTCCTGAATTTTAAAGTACAATGTGGACTTTTCTCAAAGACTCCCAGCAAACTGCAGATGCTGCCAAGTTTAAACATGCTGGAAAACACAAACAGTACATCCTCTTAGCTAATGATGTCCCTTTTTAAAAAGGCTATTCCAGCTAGCTATTTATATAAAGGGAAATACATCATGATTAGAAAAGTCAAATGAGAATGAATTTGTTCAGTTTGACTTCTGAGGGCACTAACAAGCATAGTAAATGAAAATTGCAAAAGAGGCAAATTTAGGTCTGATGTAAGGAAAACATTTCCTAAAAATCAGGGCTGTCCAAAAAGTGTAATGGGCTGTCTCAGTAGAAGGTTGGCTCCAAATTCTAAGAGTAGAAGTTTGGATTACCCCTTATCAAGTATGTTATAATGAGTATTCATTTCATATATATGTAAGACTAGACAGCCATTGAAATCTCTACCAATTCTCATAGTGTGTGATTCCATCACTATTACTTTAGCCCAAAAGCTTCATAAATAATAACCTATTTATTTTTTAAAAATTTACAATTGTTCTAGTTATGATCATGTAAAGCTGAAAAAAAAACTTCCCTCTATAATCAAAGAATAAATTATAATTTGATAACCAAATTTCAATGGACCATTGCATTTGAAATCAGGAAGACTCATCTTCATGAATTCAATCCAGCCTCAGACATGTTCTAGCTATATGATCCTGGGCAAGTCACTTAATCCTATTTGCTTATCTGTTAAATGAGCTGGAGAAGGAAAACCCCAACTGGGGTCAAGAAGAGTTGGACACCACTGAAATATCTAAACAACAGCAGCAAAACAAAGTTTCCTTATTTGGAAGTTCCCTATACCAATGAAATCACAAGTCATTTTACTGTACCTATCCAAGTAGTAGTTCTCCCTTTTTAAACCAAAAAGGAAGGAGAGAGTATGGGAAAGCTGGGTTTTTCGGTCCTTTCCAGGTCTAGATCTTTCATCTGTAGATTTTATGACCTATGAACTATTTTTATCTGTATATATGTTATTTATCACCAGTAGACTTATTCACCTTGAAGGTAGGGGCATTTTTGTTTTTGTCTATATGGATTCCTATCACATCTCTGCCACTGTAAATGTTTAACTTAATGATATTAAGTCTCCTAATACACAGACATCTTTATTGTGAAAGTTCATATAAAGATAATTAAAATATTTCTGACTCAATTTTCTTATCTGAAAAATAAGAATAATAATATCTTAACTCTCACAGTTGCTGTCAGGATTAAATGAAATATTTGTAAATTGATGAACAGAATGCCTAGCATATAATGGGTTCTTTAATAAATGTGTATTTCTTGCTTCCCTCTCTTCTGTAAAGAAATGAGAATTAGTTTCCTATTTTTCTATAGTTCCCTTATCCTCCTAACTTAATTCTTTGTCCTCATTAAAATCTCTAAGACTATTACCCTTTCAAGTTCTTTCAGTCTACCACTCCTACTTCGGTCTCTCTTTCCTCTCAATAGTCAATCTTGGAGAAATTCAGTTCAAAGATGTCCTCTCCTATAATCTTAACTCCGGTGCTACTTTGCACCATACAATATTCAGGCCCTGTCAACTTCCGACTCTATATTCAATCCTCTCCCCAAATATTCACATATTTCAGTCCCTCTTTACCAAGGAGCTGAAGTGCAATGGTGAAGGGATACCACAGGCCAGTTATGTAATCACAAGTGGTTCTTGATGCATGGCAAAATTTTTATTGTTCCCTATCTATCCTATTTCCCATGACAGCTGCTCTAGAATGTTTTTGTAAAAAATCCGAAATCACCCTCTACCTTGGAATATCTTAAAGAGATGTGACAAAATCAAAGTTTTAGAGTTAGAAAGAGCACTAAGAACCATTCATTTGAATATATACCTCAAAAGGAAATATATCCCCAAAGTGTTCATCTGCACTGATCAGAATTCTGTAGTTTTGCAGTTATTAAATAAACCAAATTCTGTAGTTTTGCAACTATTAAATAAACATAAATTATTACTTTTCACTGCATCTGTTCATAAGCCCTTCCATTTTTGGGGCAAATTCATTATATTTACCATTTTTAATAATATGATAATATTTTTTCTTTACTACAATTTATTAAATATTCTCCAAAAGATGGAAAACTAGTTTGTTTCCAATTCTTTAGTACCACAAAAAGTGTTGCTTTTGTATGAATTCCTTCTACCTTTACTTTTTTGAGGATAAATCCCTACTAATGATATCACTATGTTAAATGGTATACATAATTTAGTGATTTTGGGACATGTGATTTGAATTGCTTTCCAGAATAGATGCACCACTTTAGGCTTCTATTCAAAAAGCATTCATGTGTGCCTCATCTTCTACAACCATTCCAATAATTGCCATTTCACCTTTGCCAATGAGTGTGAGGTTGAATCTGAGTTTTTTTAATTTGCATTTTTTAAGAAACTTGGGGCCTTTTTTCATAAAGTTGTTTATAGCTTAGATTTATTCCCTTGAGAAATACCTCTTGCCATGCTTTCGCTGCTTACATGTTATATTTGTATCATTTCCTATATAAATCATGGATATCATTCCTCTAAAGAAATTTGCAACAAAGATATTTTTCTCCAGGTAACTGTTTCCCTACTTTAACTGATAGTGATTCTATCTGTGAAATCTGCACCAAATTTGTGGTAGGTAGAACCCACAGTGATTTTACTCATAAAAGATTTTCAATTTTCTGTAATTAAAACTGTCAGTTTTCATTATTAATTTGGCCTGACAGATGCTTGAGAGTAGGATTTATTGCTGTTTTTAACTTCCTCTCCCTGGCACTTAGAATAGTGCATGGCACACAGTAGGTATTTAGATTATAACTCCTGGGGGTAAAGCAGGAAAAGTACAGAGGATCATCTCAGCTTTAAGTGAATCTTTTATCTTTAAACAGGTCTTTTGGTCAAGTGAATACACAGTACCATCCCAGGTGAAGGTCTTTAGAAACCTCACTGCACTGTATCCAATCAGAAAGCCCAATTATGATGCCAAAGCTCAAAGGCTATATTTCCCTTATAAAACATCTATTCAAGACGTAGATCTTTGCCAAATCCCATTTGGGTTAGCCCACTATGGTACCTTGCCTTAAGGTATCTTTCTACTCAGCCTCTCCCTACCACCACATTATAGCATCTTTCTCCTTGTTATAGCTAACTCTTTTAGGGTGCCAAATCCCTTTTTGGGTTGGCCTACCAATAAATGATGTAATCCCTTTCCCCTTTTGGAGTTAGTCTGCTAAACTTCACTATAGATTGGACTGCCAAGTACTCCCACTTCTTGGCATCTTCCCTTTTAATGGCTTCTTTCTCCTGATTAAATGTGAGTTCAACTAGGGAACTTGCTTTCCCCTTATTAACTGTTAAAACCCATTTCTTTGCTAACTTCTAGATGTTAATTCACATAATAAAGAGCACTTCTCTGAACCTTTGATGGAAGCCCATGACATAATTTCTTACTATTGTAAACTGAATCTTTTGATAATCCATTGCTCTCCTGAATCTGTCATATTTATCACTCGTGGTGCTTACTTTACCTCTTCACCAAGTCCCAATGTGAAAAACCTCTACTGAAACACAAGTCATCTATCACGACTCATTTCCCTGAATGTATAATTTGACAGAATCGAAATTTAGGACTTCTACCTATGACAATCTGGTGCAGATTCCACAGATGGGGTCACCATCCATCCATAGGTGGACCCTGTTAGGAAGGAAGCTCTCCTTTACTTCCTCCAGGAACAGAAAGTGCTACTGTATTCTACCCTGGTCACATTACATCTGGAACATCATCTTCAGGTCTGGGTACCACTGTTTGGAAAGGACATTGAAACGTGGGAGAGAATCATGAGAGGGCAACCAAGATAATTTCTTGGGGATGTTCTACATGAGGATAAGTTGAAGGATCTCAGGATGTTTAGCCTGAAGAATAAAAGATTTATAAGTGACATAATTAACTTAAAAGTATTTTATAGTTTGTCAGGTATAAAAAGGATCAAATTTGTTTGACTTGACAACAACAATAACCTTGCCTGACAAGGGACTTATCACCTCTTGACTCCTCAAACTATTCTGCCAGATTTATCTTCATCTCAGAGGAGTGGAATCCAGTCAGATTAGAAGACATGTCTAATTTAGTGTAGGCAAGGTCAAAACCAGATCAACATCAGACCCCCTTTTCTAAGTTTAATTTAGCACCCCTTCTTGACCCTAGCCAATAATATTTGCTTTCTAGGAGAATTCCCATTACTAAAATAGTTTTAAAAGAATTCTGATCTCTTGAACAGCACTGGAGAAGGAATTTGATATATAAATTAAAAGATCACAAAATGATACACTCTTCTAAAAAAAAAAAAAAATCCTCTAAATCTATGAGATTAGAAGTAACAGTTAACATCAAGCTTCCTGATATAAAAACGTGATGAAGAGGAATGTCACCAGAAACATCAAGTTTCACAAAACACAGGGGACAATATTGTCAACACAATTGAAGATCTGGCTCATCTGTAGATAGCATTTTCCTTAGAGGGGAAGTAATAGTGATTTATCAAAAACATGTTCACCACAAGATGGGGACACGTGACTTTCGATTATTAGAAAGATGATAATGAGGTTATTTTAAAAGTTCATTCTAGTTTACAAAGATACTTATCTACCTGAGACTGGTATAAAACATGGAAATTTCAGTTGAGTGTGACAGTGACAAGTCCCAAATCAAATCTCATGGTTAAATGGGTAGACTGATTTGAAAAATATTGTACTGGTATACTCAAAAGGAATTCATAATTAATTAATAAATATGTGGAAGAAAAAAAGAAAACATTTTAACACTGAGTTAAAATATTCAAGTCTGGTGAACGAAAGGGTCACTAACTACAAAAAGAACAAGTAGGTTGAGAAGTTAAAAAACTTGCATGCTAGATACTGTGACTGCCAAACTATTCATTATCAGGAAATGCTGTAAGATCATGGAGAAGTATTTTAATAATGAAAAAAAATTATTATGTTCCAATTTTCAAATAAGGGAAGAGAATGGAATCTGCTCTGTATTGTATTTATTTTTCCAATTATACAAAAAGATAGTTTTTTGTAAGATTGAATTCCAATTTTTTCTTCCTCTTTCCTTTACATCTCTTCTTCCCCAAGACTACAAGCAATCTGATAGAGATTCTACATGTTACAATCATGGAATCTGCCCTTTAGAGTATGTCCAAATTCCACAATCAATTAAAGAGAATATTAAAAAAAAAAAAAAAGAGCTGTAATCAAAATCATCCAACAAGATTTCACTAAGAATAAGGTTCATCAGCTACTCTCTTACCCTGCTCCTTCTTTTACCTTTGTCTATATTTAAAATGCTTTCCTCTCCATTATGAGAGGAAATTCTACTCACTTCTTTCTTCTTTCAATACTAATGAATTTCTTTTACCTTTCCTTCTCTTTATCTTCATAAAACTTACAAGATATAACTAATCCACATTCTGGGTCCTGTTTTGCTTATTTAACTTTCTCAGTACCCTTTGAAGACATTAAAATTCTGAAGGGACAAATTTCTTTTCACCCTTACCCAAATAAAATATTAAAAAAAAAAATCCATCACCACAGTGCTCCTTTCCAAATGATCAAAACATTTAACTTTTTAGGTCTCTGTTGTGTTTATTTTTCAAATTTTTTCTGAGCTAATGATTAGAGATCCATTTTCATTTGGAAAGATTTTACTGAGTTTTGCAGGGCAAGCTGTCTTTGGTTGTAACTTTTTACCTTCTGAAACCAAATCTCTCATCTGGGGTAGAAGCTGCTGGGTTTTAGGTGATCCTGATTGGTTTTTTTGGTACTGGAATGGTGTTTTTCTGGATGCATGCAGTATTTCTTTTCAACATGAAAACTCTAGAGTAACTCTTGATCTGGAATATGATTTTTCTGGGGTTTTCCTTTTTAGAGTTTCATTAAGGAGATGACTGGTAGATTCTTTCAGCCTCTAACAAACTCTGTATACAATAGGTTTAAGGAATTTTCATATATGATTTTTTGAATATTCTCTCTAGGCTTTGTTTTGTTTATCATGGGTTTCAGTGAGCCCAGTAATTTTTAATTTAGATCTTCTCCTGTTTGCAAAGTCAGGTGTTTGTATGAACAGATTCAATATTTTTGCTCCATGGTTTGTTCTCTGGTGAAGTTATTAATTTCTTTTAGGTAAATTCTAATTTTTGAGGAGACTATAACTTGGGTGGGTTTATACTTTTAATTTAAAGCTATTAGTTCTCTTTCCAATGCTATTTTCCAGGACTTTTATTATTATTTTTTTAACCTCTCACTTATTTTCTTCTAGATAATTTAGAACAGAACAGTGGATCTAAAGCTAAAGACTCTTAGTATTTGTGTGACGTTGGGCAAACTGCTTAATTGCTATTTGCCTCAGTTTCCTCATCAGCAAAATTAAGATAATATAAGCACTTGCCTCATAGGATTGGTATAGGAACCATATGCTATATTTGTAAAGTGTGCACAGTACCTGGAACATAGTAGATACAATAAAATTTATATCATCTTGCCTTCCTTGCTCATTGATTAACTACTTAAATGTACTATATTTTTATTTACCCAATTACATTTTAATCTGGTTTAGTTTTTCTAGTGCCTTATTGATGCTGGAAGAGAACTGGACACTTCTGCTCTACAGCATCTTAGGATGGGTTTCTAACCATGGAAGGTCATTGGTTCCTGTTTCAAACAAGTCATGACAAATCTTTAACCAGTCTGGCTGTATCAGAATACTGCTGGCTTGTTTGTCCATTTCTTTACTGTGGCCGTGAGCTCCTGTATGGCTTTGTGTTGTTTGTGGGCAGATGAAGTCACTGTAATTTGCCTCTGATCATTTCTTGATCATTACTGGTCTGGGACACTTTCTAGGTTTTTTTGCTTTTGTAGATAGAAACTGTTGAATTCTGTCTCAGTTTAAGAAGCCATTTTGGCCAGTAGCCCCAAGTAATTTTTAAAAAGTTAACTTGGCATTTGGTAAATAATGTTGTCTAAATCTTTCGACAAGAGAGGAGCTAAAAAATCCATAGTAACATTTTCATGAAGGGATACTGCATTATTATTCAGTTAGAAGACAAAAACAAAAACAAAAACACACCCTACTATATTTCTGAAAAGTAAGATCTCAAGATTGCAACAAACTGTCATGGAAACTTCCATCAGAAATAAGAGACCCTAAACAGCAACCTCTTGCTCTCAACTAAGTTACCTAATATAACTTAGTAAGGCATATGATAAATGTTAAATTGCTAAACTATAAAAATCCTTCATCCCATGTTGCATTAAAGATATCTATAATTCAAAAGAATTTGCCAAGAACTAACCAAGAACTTCTGACTTTACCCAAAAAAACTATAGCATTGTGTTTGCTAGGATTATCCTTTAAATCTTAAAAAGACTTCAATTCCAATGATAAAAGATAGATAAGTCTCAATCATTTAAAATGAGGCGTTTTGAATTTCAACTTTGAAACCACAATCCCTGATCCCAGGAAGAGCCATTTATTTGCACATCAAGTTGTTTTGGAAAGATTCATGTGAATTATTAAGATTATCTTTTTTTTTCCCCCTCTGAAGGAAATAGTGTTCTTGGCTTTGTTTTGAAGTTGGATCCCACACATCCTCAATTTTGGCTAATTTTCAAATGGACACATGTCGTCGTAAATCCTCTAAGTGCTAAAAAGTTTTTGTCTAGATATGAGCCATCTGCATCTTCTTAGAGTGTTAATATTTCAATATATGCTAAAGAAATAGTAATATTTTGATTACTTAAGGTACAATATATATAAAAAAAAAGGCCTTTGTGGTGTTTTTGTTTTTTAAACAAGATTTGATATGTTATATAGCTCGGGGATGGGGGGGAGGTGGTTTTTTTTTTAAATTCAGCTACGGGTTACCATTACTAGAGCTAGATTCTGGCCTACTATTAAGATTAGCTGTGGTAAGAGATAACCAGGTTTCTAAATGGCTTCTTAATGATTGTACAACAGGTTGGATGAGTTCAAATTTATTATTGATTTATTTATTTACTTATTACTTGATTATTTATTGCTTGCTTTATTATTGATTACTTGATTTATGCTACATTCTATTATTCTTCTAGAACAGAAATTCTTAACTTTGTTTTGTATCAAGCAACCCACCCTTTGAAAAGTCTTGGGAAAGCCTATCTCCTTGGAATATTTTTAAGTAATTGCAGTAAACTACAAAAGGAAGTAGAGACTACAAAGACTCTTTGCTTCAAAAAGAACAGGTAATAAACCTCCTAATTGAGAAATATCAGGCCTTAAAAAAATTAGAGAATGCTCATGCAGCATGATATTTGCGGAAATATGTACAGAGGAACTGCATATATGTAATATATACTGGATCACCTGACAACTGGGGGAGGAAATAGGGGAAAGGGAAGGGAAAAAATTAGAACACAGGATTTTGTAGGGGTGAATGTTGAAAATTATCCATGTATATATTTTGAAAATAAAAAGCTATAATTAAAAAAAGAAAAAAATAGAGAATGAAAGAACTACTTTTCATAATTATGGTGAGGAGCAAAATTCTGATCCAAACAGACAGCAAAGTGGTGGAAAACACTGACGACAGGAAGATAAAGAGTTCAAATCTGGTCTCAGGCACTTCCAAACAAAATAAAATTGATGGGGTAAGAACTGAAAGTGGGGGTGAGGATGAATTTCTGTATGAAATAGCTTTAACAAAACTGTACAATATAAGAAATATATAAAATCAAGAAAATTTTCCCAGAGAGATTAGTTGTCAAAGAATAGGATCATACTCAAATGGAGAATCACAAACTATCACCCAATAAATGCAAACTTAATAAGAGAAATGCAAAGTGTTGCAAATTTGACATTTCATTCAAAATTCATAAGCCTGGCAAAGACAATAAAAGATATAAATAGTTTATATTATATAGGCTAAAGGAAAATAGGCACACAAATATACTATTGGTGCAGCTATGAATTTGGACAGACAATTCTGGAAAAACAAATCATTCATTATCTGTAGACCCAGAGGTCCCACTACTACATATGCAAAAAACCAAGCAGGAAAGACAAAAATATCAAAATATTCAGAGCATAAATTTTTGTGGTACCGTAAGGAAAATAAAAATTCAAGCCATTTCCCCATAAACTAAAATTGTATATAAATGAATATCATGGAATATTAATGTGACATAAGAAACAATGAGTAAGAAGAGTTCAGAGATATACAGGAAGACATTAACTGATACAAAGAAAAAGTCAGAATCAAGAGAAAAATACAGAAAATGACTACAATGATATAAATGAAAATAACAAAAATAAAAGAATAATTGTGTAATATACTCATGATCAGTCTTAGTCATTAGCCCTGAACACATGATAAAAAAGAAACTTCTCTACCTTGCAAGAAGAGCTAAGTGGACAATGAATGTAGAATTCTGTTTCTATCATCAGAATTAAAGATTATGGTAATTATTTTTCTGATTTTTCTTTAATGCAAAGGACAATTCAAGGCCATCCTACAAAAAGGATAATGGCATTCCCTCAAAAGATCATGATATATACACAAAAGTTAATAATATTTTCTATTAAAAATATTGTAAGTCATACCATACTGGCCCTCTTTCCTTTTTGGGCTAAGTTACTAAAGTGATAGATGGGGAACACAATAGAATATGTCCTAGATTTCGATAGCTACGAAAATTTATCAAGCTGTTGTGACAGAAAAAGGCAAAGAGGTGTGGGCTTGACCAAAGCTGCTTAAACTGTGGGTCACGACCCCATATGGGGTCATGTAACTGAATGTAGTCACAAAAAATTTGGCACTTGTAAAAGGTATCAAAAATTCTGCCATTATTTAATTCTTTATATTAAAAATGCACATCTATCTCATTTAGTATGCAAATTTGCTTTTGTCTTTAATAAATTGGTAAAATTATATGGATACTAAAGAATTATTTTAAATATTTTTTTTCATGACTTATTATCAGTAAATGTTTGATTTGTATACCTATATCATAGACCTATATATCCTAGTTGGTAAAAATTTCTCAGGGGTGGGCAATGGGAAAAGAGTGGAAAAAGCTTTGTCAATAGTAGAGGGGGATTCAGAAAAGATTAAATGCCTAGAATCAAAGAGTATTCATTAAGGGCTGGATGTAAACCTAATAAGTCTTGAGAAAGTGGCTTCAGAGATCTAAATGTGGCCCTATGCTATTTAACACTTCTGTCAATGACTTGGTCTTAAAAACAGATGGCAAGCTTTTAAAATTTACTGATGATATGAAACTGAGAAGGATAAATAACACACTGAATAAGTAAGAAACAAAAATATCTCGACTAGCTAAGATCATCATCTCAAATATTTAATTATAAAAGTTATATTTAGTTTCAAAGTACAAGATGGAGGATGGACAGTCAGACAACAATTTGATTAAGATCTAGGGGTTTTGGTGAATTAACTGCAAGCTGAATCAATACAAACTTGGTATTTCTATGATAGCTTCAAAAGCTGACTGCAATCCTGGACTGCATTAAGAGATGGATAGCTTCCACGGATACCAAAGCAATAATCCTTCTGTACTCTTATCTGGTCATATCACATTTGGAGTATTTTGTTTGGTTTTAGACTATACTTCTTCAGTCACATGTCAAAAAGGGTAATGAAAAGCCAAGTAAAGCATCAAGAGTCAGTACTCCAAAATCCCCTCACTCCCAACCCTAGAACTTAACATAGATTCAGAAAATGCAATAGACTGAATCCTGATAGGGAAAAAGTAATGAGCCCTGGTCACATAAGACAAGGAAAGAGAGATCTTTGGTCCCTGAGGATTGGGTCTTGCCAGGAGTCCACTGGCTAGAACACTCTAGTTCAGAGAGAGAGGTTGTACAATTGGTCAAGAAGGGATCCTAGATCCATTCTGAACAGCTGGCGACTGGGAGCTTTACTGCCCAGCCTCCAATTCTGGATTACTTTCAAGGAGAATGAGAAGCGGACCTTTTCGCATGATTGGCACTGGGATAGGGAGCAGCTCTGAGTTGCATACCTAGGAATGAGGAGCAAGCACCAGTTCAAAAACAAATAAATATTTATGGAGCACTTATCTGCTAGGCACTGTACTAAACCCTAGAGATTATAAATAAGAAAAAAGAGTCCCCAGCTTAAAAGAAGAAAATCTACTTAACTTGGGAAGATATGTTTTTCCCAGGGGAGAACCTGAGATCCCAATCACCCTTCCTTTATAGATTAAAGGGGATACAGTTTCTAGGTTCACTCCCATCAAAAGGGGATAGGGATATAAATCATGATCCTTAGACAAAACAACAAAAAAAAGTAATTAAAAGAAATAAACAAGAAGCATACATTTTATGAAAGGTATCAGTGATAATAAAATAATAGTAATACTAAACATAGAAAAGCCAAATGGCATATATATGAATATTTTAAAGAAAAGTTAAATAAGATATAGGAAATAGTAAAATTATAAAAGTGGGGAAACTCAATTTACCCCCTTCAGACCTAGGTGAATCTAACCAAAATTTAAACAAAAAATAAAGGATAGTAATAAAATTTTAGGAAAGTTAGTATTATAAACCTTTGGCAAGATTAATCAGTGAAAACAGAAAGGAGAGTATCTTTTTTTTTTTTTTTTTAAGCTTTGGTTGTTAACTTCACACTTCAATAAAAGTCTCCTTAAGTAAAAGTCAAAATTTAATTAGTGACCATCATTAAGGATGGGTGGATCAAAGAATGTGTCATAGAAGCTATTCAATAATTTTATCCAAAATAATGAAACAAAGAAAGGACATACAAAATACAACCAAAGCTAACCATAGAGGAAAATCAACTACCCTCCCCAAACTAAACAAAAAAACAAAAAAAGCACTTTAATAAATTGGAATGCAACTAATAACAACAATAACATATCTCTCTCCCAACCTTCACCCCCATTGAGAAGGTATATGTGAGGTCATGCAAAGCATTTCCATAATAGTCATGTTGTGGAAAAAACAAAACAAAACCACAGATTCCTCTCCACCAAAAAAACCCAAAACAAAACAAAACAAAAAACACCTCAAGAAAAATAAATTTTAAAAAGTATGCTTCAATCTATGTTCAGATACAATGAGTTCTTTCTCTGAGTATGGTAGCATTTTTCATTATAAGTCCTTCAGAGTTGTCTTGGATCTTTGTATTGTTGAGAATAGTCAAGTCATTCACAACTGATGCTCTTACAATACCCTTATTACTTTGTACTTAGTATATTTCACTTTGTATTAGCTCATGGAAATCTTTCCATGCTATGAGAGAGCATCTCATAGCAGAATTGTAGTCCATCATAATCACACTATAAATTGTTTAGCCATTCCATAATCGATGAGCATCCTCTCAAATTCCAGTTTTTTTTCCTTGAGACAAGAGCTGCTATAAATATTTTTGTACACATATATCTTCTTACTTTTTAAAAAATCTTTTAGGATACATATTTGGTAGTGGCATTATTAGGTCAAAGGGCAAGAATGGTTTTTATAACCCTTTAGAAATACTTCCAAATTGCTCTAAAGAATGGCTGGATCAGTTCACAATTCTAATAATGCATTAATAAATCATTTTTCCCACATTCCCTCTAGCATTGGTCATTTTTCGTTTCTGTCCCATCAGCCAACCTACTAGATATGTTTTAATTTGTTTTAATTTGCATTTCTCTAATCAATAGTAAGTTAGATTACTTTTTAAAATATGAATATAAATAACTCTGATTGCTTTATCTGAAAACTGTCTATATCTTTTGCTCATTAATCAGTTGGGGAATGGCTATGATTTTTATAAATTTCACTCAGTTATCTATATTTGAGAACTGAAGCCTTTATTAGAGAAACTTACTTCAGTATTTCCCCCCCTTTTAACTGTCCTAATAATGAAAAAGTTTTTATGAGTTATAACTATCATCTTCTCATGTAAAAATGTAAACACATTAACCTTATTAAGTCCCTTATGAATCCCTTTTCTGATTGACTTTTTATGCTTCTCTTGAGTCTTGTATTTGAAAATTAAAATTTCTATTCAGCTCTGGTCTTTTTATCAAGAATGTTTGAAATGTTCTTGAAGACCAAATGGACAACTTAATATTGTCATAGGTAATGCAGTATATGTAATCCCATTCCTTTTTTTTTTGTAATAAGTTTTTGTTTTTCAAAATACATGCAAAGCTATTTTTCAACATTCATCCTTACAAAACTTTGTATTCCAAATTTTTCTCCCTCCCTTCTTTCCATCTCAATCCCCTAGACAGCAAGTAATCCAATATACATTAAACATGTGCAATTCTTCTAAACTATATCTACATGTATCATGCTGCATAAGAAAAATCAGATCAAAAAGGGAAAAAATTAGTAAAAACACAAGCAAACAGACAACAACAAATGTAAAATACTTTGTTGTAATTCAGTTCCAGACCCCATGGTTCTCTTTCTGGATGCAGATGGCTCTCTCCATCACAAAATCATGTTGTGGCTGTGTACAATGTTCTTTTGGTTCTCACATCAGTTCATGTAAATCTCTCCAGGCCTTTTTGAAATCAGTTAGCTCATCATTTCTTATAGAACAATAATATTCCATTACATTCATAAACCATAACTTATGCAGCCATTCTCCAACTGATGGCATTTATTCATTCATTCAATTTCCAGTTCCTTGTCACTACACAAAGGGCTGCTACAAACATTTTTACATATGTGGATCCTTTTCCCTCTTTTATAATCTCTTTAGGAAACAGATTCTGTAAGAAACTGCTGGATCAAAGTATATGCACAGTTTGATAGCGCTTAGGGCATATATACACACATACATACATACATTCTTCAAGAAAATAATTAGACAAAAAATTAGATGTGGTAAGCATCAAATAGTGTTTTTAAAAATAAAATAACATTCTGATACGAAATAACTAATTGCTGATGTGGAAATCATAACTGTATCACCTATCAGTGTACAAAGATCAAAATTTGTACAAGAATAATAAAAATGAGAAAAAGATATGAAATGCAACAAAAACAACCTTAACTTTATCCATTTAAAACTTGCCAATTTATAAGCTGCTGGTAAATGTGAAAGTGATAGACAATAAGGATTCCTGTTATCTAAACAACTGTAGACCAATTGCCATAAGAAAACATACCATAAGAATGCAGAAACTCCTTGTATCACCAAACATTTGACCCCTTTCTAAGTATAATAGCAACACTTATTTAGAGTACAAATTTAAAGAAGTAACAAGAAAAAGGTGGAAGATAATGAGTAAAACATGAGAACAACAGAGCACTATGAGGAAAACAAGTTTATAGAAAGCTTAACAGGAGACTCAAGCAAAGAAATGCTATAGGCACTTAAAAATGGATTTGAAAGAAGAGATGGAAAATATAAAGTATTTCCATTTTTCAAAAAAATAATCAATCATCAATTTATAATGGAGCCACCAAATTTGGATAACAAGAATTTTACATGTGGTACATGAAAAACAAAAGGGTACTGGCTGAGATGTGAAGAGCAGGAAACCATACATGGGATTCCCTACTGATAGAATAAAAAATTTTAACCTGAAGATATACTAATCCTTTAAGTATATATAAAGGTACCTTCAGGAATATCAATAATCAACTCAAATATCTACTTTTCTATTTCTAAAAGTTTTACACACGCAATCTACATTTGCACTGAAGGCATCTTTGATAGATACAAACTGGAAAGAGGCAACATTTCGTAAACTATATTTTAGATACAGTTATACAATGACTAAAAGGTAAATAGAATACATGATCCTATTTGACTATTGTAAAAATTTGACCTAGTAGGGTAAAACACTATTTTAAAAGATCTTCTCTAATAAGGCTTTCATTCATAAACCATACAAGTTTGCTTGAAAGGTGCAAAGATAAATTGATCCAATGATGCCTTGAATATAAATAATGGAGGCTTTTGATCAGTTTATCAGACATTTGCCACTGTTGTGTAAGAAGTCCATTATAGACTTCAAATGGAAAAAGAATTCCTTTTATATGGTAAGGGTCTTCAGGTATATTCTTGTTTACAGATAATGTGCTGAATGCATCTGGTTGTATAATAGGCCTTTTAAATATGGTCCAAGAGAGAGTTAACTGTCTACATGGGAAAAAGCAAGTAGATAAAGAATGTGTATCATCAAGACTGACAGGTAGCTGGGTGGTATCCTGGGCATTACTTGCTGTGCCAGGCCACCAACCCTTAGGAACTAATTAGGCTATACAGAGTTGGTGATTTAAAGCATGGATAGCTCCTGAACATGAAAAATAGCAAAAGGGATTGGCTAAGTGGACTAAGGTCTGCTTTTTAGAAACTTCTATATGAACCAATGCTAAGAAGGGCAGATAGTTCTTCAAACCTAAAAGATTTTTTTTTTAAATTTCAGAGTAAGCAGTTATCTTTGATCTAGCCATGTCCTCATCTGTACCTGCAAACAAACAAATAAATAAATATACATACACACACACACACACACACACACACACACACACACACACACACACACACATATATCTGCTGGGTATATTTAATAAAAAGTTAGTTATTATCCAAAAATATTTCAATTATTTTCTTTAAAAATTATTTGGAAAACATGTATCTGCCTCATGGATACATAATCTTTTCAGATCCTGAACTTGCACCTGAGACCAGTGTAAAGCTTGGTCTAAGGCATTTGTTAGTCAACAGAGTATAATGAGATTGAAAATGGGACTGTGGCTTTCTAGGATGGGGACTTAGCAGTCATGATGAAAGCATTACTGGAGTGGCCTAACATTAACTCCAAGAAATTGTGGCCTCTCTGGGATAAATTTCTCCATGATAAACACTAGAGCAAAGACCCAGAAGAGTTGGGAGACTGGTTCTGATGGAAGAAGGTACAACATGGCCAAAAAAAAAAAAAAAAAAAAATCACACCTCTTTATTATTCCCTGCCAATTATTAATTACTACTGAGAGGCTATTGATTGAATAACAAGACTGAATAGAGGAAGAGAGATTAGGTTCCAACCCTAGACTTATTTTGTCCCAAGAAATTTGAGCTATTGCAAATGAAGTTCAAATTGGGACATTGTGATAGAGGTAGGATATTTGTACACAAATAAAGAAAGAGTAACTTCCTGACCTAGATCCTCCCATTCTTCTGGGCTCCAATCTGAATCCCAAATTGGCACCTGAAAGATAAGCCCAATAGCTACGTCAAGACACATTCTGACATGGGACAGTGAAATGAAAGAGATTGAGAAATATTCAGTAAAGGAAATAAATCGCTTGCAGGCTAAACATTCTCTGAAAAGAAGGCTTATGGGCTTGGCTGGTTTTTTATGAGCAATGAGTGAACACTGATTAGTTACTGACCCTGATTTCATAAATTTGGGGAATTAACTGAGGATCCCCATTACAGGGTTGTTTTAATACCATTTACTGTAGGGATAAGAGTTTTATCTGTTCTTATGGTTTCCGGATGGAAATCAGGCAGGCTCGGCTCCCTCAGGAATAATTCCCTGCCCTTACTGCTTCAATTCAGGATGGTCTTCATTATGTGAATGAGTTGGGGATCTTTGCCTGGCTTTACTGACTGAGTGAACAAGCTCCTATTCCCACAGAGCTTTAAAGTTCAGCTCTTAGAGGGCACTTATCCCTTGTGGAAAGTTGTTTGCTGTGAATATTTCCTATATGTTATTTTTCAGATTAGATGGACATAATTCTGAAGTCTAGAATATTAGATTTAAAGCTTCTTGAGGGCAAGAATTCTATTTTGCCTCTTTTTGTATCTCCAGTGTTCAGCACAGTACTTACTGCATACTAGGAATTTATTATTTATTGATTGATTCAACCTAGAATGGATATTCTTAAAATTAAGCAGCTCTTGGGGGAGTCACAGATAAGGAGATTGTTGGCCACTAGCTCTTATCAGCTTGACTAGATAGTAATATTAACCTAAATATTAGAAGGTATTTTTTCTACTTCTCATGAATACTGATTTCATGGACTTTTAAGGGTCATCAGGGTGAGGAGAAGATCTACAAATTCATCCAATTTTTTTTTAAACAATTAATACTGGGAGGACCCATGCCTGGATAACAACAGTTTATTGGGCAGAAGGAAGTGTTGAGATTCTAAAAGGCCAAATAGTCAAAGGAAGTCACATGACCATGATCACTAAGGGCACCAATCAAATTATAAATAGAATCCTCCTGGAATTGGGAGGTTGTGTAGGAGTCACCACAATGGGAAGAAAAAATACCACGTCAATAAAGTTAGGATGACAACTGGTAAGACATAATTAAAGGTAAAATAGCCTCAATTTATGGTAAGAATGGATTTGTTGTGTCTGGCAGGAGGAAGCTTGGAGATGGGAGGCAGTCCGAGTTGAGGGTGTTGTTTAATCAGATTCATCCATGAGAGTGAGGAAAATTTATTAAAGCCACTCAATTTACCAAAACCATGTCATACTGTTAGCACAAGTAGAGCCATCTCCCTAGAGGCACTCCTGAGATGTCCATTCTCACAGGAAATGTGAATTTTAGTAACGTGGCAGGAACCAGCAGCGTGCCCCACACAGGCCCATCAGTACCAAATCCTCCCATGGAGGAGTTACCGAACTCCTTGAAGGTAAGCTACTTCCCCTGCCCCTCTCAGCTCTGGCCACTTCAATACTTCCCTGGAAGGATGTGGACACTTGGATCATATCTCAGGATGGGGCCACATATACAGTATGACATTACATATACTCATTACCAACTTAGTGTTAAACATGGGTCTCCAAGTGGCCCAGCTCACTTTCTAGTAAGTCCTTGATGGATCGGGAGAATTCAGACCATCCTCCTAGTGCAAGAGTTCTTTGGGTCTGTTAATTTATTTGATATTGTTTAACATATATTGGAATACTTGCCATCTAGTGGAGGGGATGGGCGAAAGAAGGGGAAAATTTGGAACAGATTTTGCAAGGGTCAATGTTAAAAAATTATCCATGCATGTGTTTTGAAAATAAAAAGCTTTGGGCAGCTAGGTGGCACAATGGATAGAGCATCAGCTTTGAAGTCAGGAGGACCCGAGTTCAAATTTGACCTCAGACACTTAACACTTCTTAGCTGTGTGACCCATGCAAGTCACTTTAACCCCAATTGCAAAAGAAAGAAAGAGGGAGAGAGAAAGAAGGAAGGAAAGAAGGAAAGGAAGAAAGAAAAAGAAAATAAAAAGCTTTAATTTAAAAAATTTGATAGTTTGAAAATGGTACTTTTAAATTGGTTTTCACTCAATTCATTTAAAAACAATAATTCTTCTCCTAACATGATGCATAAAGAAATGTGTATTTTAAAAAATTAATATACATGGATAACCAGAAAAAAAAACAATTAATTTTCAAAAATAAATGAAGCCAATAATTCTGAGATAGGATTGGCAGACTTCACCAGCCTGCCAAAGAAGTCTATGACATAAAAAAGGTTCAGAAGCTTTGTCCTTGCCTAGATCTCAATAAGCTGGGTAGGTTAAGAGGTTGGCTGGAAAATCAGGAAAATGTTGCCTGACTGATCCTTCTACATACAAGAGAAAATGTCAGGGGACTTTCAAAAACAGAGTGGTTCTATGCATCCCTGCTGTGTGGAAGAGTTGCAGCCAAACGGAGGCAAGGGAAGGGGGAGGGAGATATCTTAAGTCAAGAGATGAATTTGTAAGTAAGGGCATTATAAAAAAAATTTGTATGCCTCTGGATACAAATTTGCAGCTATGTTGGAGTAAACATGTCTTTCAAGTCCTATTTCTGGTTGCTCTCCACCTGGTGCCATCCATGTGGTATTATAAATAGAGTGCTAGACCTAAAGTCAGAAAGGCTTGAGTTCAAATCCTATCTCAAGATATAGTTACTAGTTCTGTAACCTTGAGGAAATCGTGTAACTTCTCTTGGCCCCATTTTTTGACCTATAAAGCAAAAGTCACAGTCACAGCTATTTGATGGAGTTACTGTGAAGATAATATAGTCAAAGAACATTAGCCTTTATATATATTATTGATAAAATAATCAAAAAGCTGAAAAAAAGTTTCATTCAAAATAATTACAAAATATTTAAAATATATGGGCACTGGCCTAATGACACATTAAGAATTTATATGAATACAACTGCAAAACTTTATAAAAATAAAGGAATGCTTAAGTAACTGAAGAAACAGTAACTATGTCAACATAACAGATGATTCTATCTAAATTAATTTACAAATTTAGTTCTATACTAAAACTATCATTTTAACATTATAGAACTAGGAAAATAATTACAAAATTTAACTAAAGAACAGTCAAGATCATGAAAGAAAATAATGAGGGTGAGATGAGAGGAGGATAATAAGAATAAAGGAGGACTAGCAGTACTAAATCTCAAATTAAACTATAAATCAGTACTCAAAAGCTACGTGATACTGGATCAAAAACAAAAGCTAATCAATAGAACAGATTATGTAAACAAGAAATAAAAACAAGTGAATCTATTTGCACAGTGTTCAATAAACTCAAAGACATCATCAATCAGTCTGAGGTAAAGGCTCCTTATTCAGCAAAAACTGCCAGGAAAACTTCAAGGCACTTTGACAGAAATCAGGTTTAGATCAACATTAGACTCACAAAATATAGTTAGAAAAATTAGAGTAGAAAGAAAAAAGATATCTCACACTATGGCTAGGGGGAAAGTCAATAAGCATTACTTAACTGCCTACTATGTGTCAGTCAATAAAGATAAATCCTGGAGATATAAAAAAAAGGCAAAAACCATTAATGTAGTTAAAATAGAAGAGAAGTAACATCTATGCTGTAAATTTCCTTGGCAGATATATCCAAGACATATAGGGGATTCATATAAATATGTGAGCTACTCCCCAATACATAAGCAGTCAAGACATAATAATAGTCATTTTTCAAGGGAAGCAAACAAGCTTATGAAAAATGTTTTAAATCAGTAATAAGAAAAATGCAAATTAAAACAACTCTGAGATTCAACCTCACATCCAATAGACTGGTAAAGATGAAAATGCAATTCTTGGAATGACTGGGAGAAGAATCACACTTTTGCCCTATGAATTGAAATATAAAGTAGCTCAATAATTCTGGAAAGCAATTTCAAACTATACCCAAGTCACCAAATTGTACATACTTTTTTTAGTTTATAACATTCATTTTATTTTTTAAAAAATAAGCTTTTTATTTTCAAAATATATGCAAAGATAGTTTCCAACACTCACCCTTGCAAAACATTCTTGTTCCAAATTTTTCTCCCTCCCTTCCCTGAACAGTACTTAATATAATATAGGTGAAACATATTTCCACATTTATTGTGCTGCACAAGAAAAATTAGATCAAAAGCGGAAAAAAGATGAAAGAAAAAAAATAAACGAACAAACAACAACAACAAAAAAGTGAAAATACTATGCTTTGATTCACATTTAGTTTCCCTGATTCTCTCTCGGGATGCAAATGGCTCTTTCCATCAAAAATCTTTTAGAATTGCTTTGAAATATTGTTGAAAAGACCCAAGTCCATCACAGTTGATCATCACATCATCTTATTGTGCATACCTTTTGACCCCATGATCCCACTACTAGAAATATATCCTGAAGCCCACTTCCCAAAAGAAAAGACACAAGGACTAATAGCAGCATTATGTAATGAAGTGCTAAGTACTATAAGAAATGGCAAATATAACAGATTTAGAAAAAGTTAGAAAGACATGTATGAAGTATGCAAACGAATTTGTATGACTATAATAATAGGGAAAACAAACCTGAAAGGCTACAGAACTTTGATCATTGCAGTAATATATCATGGCTTTAAGAATAACGATGAAATGTGTTATACTTCTATAGAGGTGATGGACTTAAGGTGGAATCATATTTTCAGACATAATTAATTAATTAACTTGCTTTTTAAAATTTTGTTTACTTATTACAAGGTAGTCTAAGGGATGGCAGATGGAGGAATTAGTGGATACATGATGCAAAACAAAGTGATTTTGTTAATATGGTAAATTTAATATACTTAGAAATATACTATATAAGTTGTATGGCTTCATATACAATTCTTTTGTTGTTTATATGCTGAAATGTTGACATTTACTAGATTTACAATAAACACTAAGTTTTAAATACTCATACAAAAGGAAAATAAAAATCTATGACTGAAAAGGGTGGTCCAGTCATGTGACAAGCGCAGGGGGTAATTGAAAGAATACATGCTCCACGGGTAAATATGCAACATAAAAAAAAAAAAAACCCACCAAAAATAAAAACTAATGGAAAGTCATCAGCACATTGAGTGGACATCATCTACCAAAACAGGTTAGATTTATGGGAGTCCATGTACTTCAGAAATCAAATAATCATCAAACATGGATGAGTTTTGATTTGTATTACTGGAAGAAATCCTCACATCAGTGATCAAAGAAAATATTGCTGAAAATACTCCTTACTTCCCATACTGTGAAGAAAGTGTGTTGTAACATCTTTTAATGTATTCTAATCAATTATATGTAATCATCACATTATAACATATTATAAACCTTTGTATATCTGTAAAATTTCTCCCTACTAGACTATAAATTCCTTGGATATAGGTATTGTGTCTTACTTCATTCACTTTTGTAGCCTCAGTATTTATTTGCTTAGTACAGTAAATTACAAAAATACAGTATTTTGTTTGAAGTTAAATGTTTGAGGAACGAAGGTATGATATTATTCAAATTCACAATTCTCTCAAATGCTAAAAAAATTAATGGCATTCCAGATTTTTACACTGGAACAAATTTCATTCTTTATTGTCCAGAATCTTCCCAAAGAAGGAAAAACTTATTTTCAAAAGTAGTGAGGGGAAAATAATGAAGATCTGGAAGATCTGGGTCTGGATTCTGGGGACCTAGATTTAAAATCTGGCCTCTACTAATTATTATATGTGACCCTGGAAAAGTTAGTTACTCTTAGGAGGTTGAATTACACAATCTCTAAGATCCTTTCCGGTTAGAGATCTATAATACTGTGCTACAAATATAGCTTTTCTGTGGATAAATTTTTTTTTTAACAAATCCATTTTTCAAAAATTCTAGGCCTGAAAGTAAAAATTTCTAAACATTTTAAAGAAAATTATTCTTTTCAAGAGAAAAAATGACAACTTTAGGAGAGATTATGTGTGTGTATATGTGTGTGTATATACACACACACATACACACATACAGATATACATAAATTCTTTATGAGGTGAGGGCATTTACAATTAAAATTATTTTGGGATGTGTGGTGTTAACATTTTTAACATTGATAATAATAACAGCAAACATGGCAAGAAAGGAAATATTTTGCGGGGTGGGAAGTCAAAAAAAAAATCTACTGGAAGCTGGTCTGAAAAGCTGGTCTCAGACACTCCCTTACCATATGACTGAACAAAGTTATACTCTCTCTAGCTTCAATTTTCTTATAAATAAAATAAATACAGTAATAGTGTCTAAATCACAGTGTTGTTTCAAATAGAAAATAGAGTATTCCAAAAGTCTTAGTGCAGTTTTAAGTTATTAAAGCTTTTAGATAAGCACTTTAAGATGCTTGGCCATAAACTAGAGCTTATTATGCAAAATCTATACTAACCCTATACTAAATCTTTTGTGATACCTTGTATCTGGTCAAGCATCTTAGAGTACTATTTAAATGTCAGCTATTATTTGCAAAAGACAATGCAGAGAGGGATTTAGTCAACATGCTGAACAACAGCCAAAACAGGAGGCCCCAGTTTAATAAGATTACCTTTTAAAAGGGGAAAAAAATTTCATCACAAGAACAATATAGGAGAAAGTATGGCTTAGTTTATGTGCAAAAGATTTGGGGCTTTCGTGGCCTACAAGATTAAAAAAATTAATTAAGCTACATTTTAAAAATTACGTATCATTAAGCTACATTAAGAATCTGTCCATAAAAGGGAGATGATAAGATGCCTTGGTCAGGCTACCTACCTCTGTCTAAGAGGTGAAAGGCTAAGAAGGACAATGATGAACTGGAGAGTGTCCAGAGAACTGTTTTCAAAAGAGTAAGGATAATGGACACATGCTGTATAAGTTCTACCTGAAGGACAAAGAATGTTTTAGCATGGAAAAAACTACTTGGGGAGCAGAGTGGAGAGAGATGGAAGAAATTTTCTCCCACAGTTACATATTTCTACTTGAAAATAGAAGAAATTTTAAACTCATAAGAGTAAATTTTAAGTTTATAGAAATAATTGAGTACCAAACATTTCAACAGTAGAATGTTTTGATAATCTATTCTGAAAAATGGGAGAGAGGCAAGAATTGATAGTGTAACTAAGGGTAGAGAATCTATTATATTATATTATACTATATTTTATTTTATTATAATATATTATAGTATCATTTATATTATATAATATTATAATATCACCTCATTTGAGCCATTCAATAGCCCTGTAAGGTGGGTGCGATTATTATTATTATTATTTTAGTTTAAGGAAATTGAGGAAGACAGACTTGCCCAGAATCACATAGTTAGTTAAGTGTCTTGAAACCAGATTTGAAATCAAATAATTAAAAGGTAACTACAAGCATAATGCTTTAATGGGTGCAAACACATCCCTCACAAGAAACAAGTCACAGGTCCATGAATATTATTTATAAATAAAGTCTGAATTCATATTTATGGATTCCAGTCTGCATATTCTTTCTATTTTATCAACTTGATTCTCTGCAGTGTGGAATAAGATTCCATTTCTTTCAAGGTCAATATTTTTAGGATTTATCTCTTTTCAAGAAATCTACAAATGTGTATTTACCCACATATCACATTACTGAATAACAGCTTTTCAAACACTTGCTAATAACTCCATTGAAATTCCTGTTTCTTGGTGAGGGAGCAATGTTCTAATGTTCTCTTTCCAGTTTGAAGAAGAGATTTAACTATAATTTTTGTGCTATAATGTTCATCAAGATTTTTATTTAGACCCCAAAAATGTGCTCTCTGAAAAGAATAATTTAGAGCACCCAAATCAAAGAAAGAAAATATGCTTATAAACAGAATAAAACTTCTGAGCATACTAGGAAAAAAGTAAGTGATGAATAAGTTATACCTCAAGTTCAAAAACTGGTGAATGCCAAACAGTCCAGTAATATTCAGAAGACACGGGTTATAAAGTAAGAATTTTCTTATGTTTTTGTTTATATAAACAGAAAGATTCTCAACCTCATATTACACATTACTCGTATGAATGTATGCTTCAATACGGATTTGTTAATGACAGTAGTAATGTAAGGTGTTTTCATTTTAATGTTACAGCCTAGTTTTTAGTTTGTATTAACTATCATAAAAATACACTGGAATTTCACTAATTTTGTTCTCCACAGAACAGAATTCAATTATGGATCCCTTCCAAGACAGTTTATATCAAAACATTTCATTGTAAAATGTAATATTTTATTTAAATTGTAGGGACAGTGAGAGAACTAGAATGATGGAAGAGTTTAAGCTTTGCCACTGAATCCAGAGTTTATTTAGTTGTAGAAAGAACAATGAATGAGATATGCCTGCTTCCTCCACTCTTGGGATTTCTTGTTACAACCCCCTTTCTAATTTTTAAACATTTGGTAAAATGCAAAGAGATGAATAAAATTTTAGAATTCCAGACATTTGATTTTCTACTTTTTTAGGGGGTGGAAAGGGACAGTGTTATGTTAAGAGGTAGGAGAAAGGGAAACAGTAGGGGAAAAAAACTACTAAAAAGTAGAATGTTGGAAAATATAACTACAAGCTACAAGCATAGTAGTCAAAGTTAAAAATGGATTTTCACAAAAGATTATATAAACAGCTAGAAATTTAAAGCACTGGAGGAAAAAAAGCTGGAAGTAGAAAATTAAAATAGACCAAACAAAAATAATAAGTCCTTGAAACAAAATACTAGAACAAAGTCAAAAGATAGAAATATGTAGGAAAATCTTAGCACAAAAGATCAGGAAAATAGGTCAAGAAGAAAAAATTTAATAATTAGATTCCCTAAAAACAATAATATAAAAAATCTGAATACTATTTCAAGAAATCATAAATGAAATATGTCCAGATCTGTTATAGGAAAACAGGAAGGATACACAATCCCTTCCTGACAGAAACCCCAAAAGGAAAAGTCACAAGAATCCCACAGTCCAAATGTAGAGTTTTCATATCAAGGAGCAGAAGTAATCATTCAGATATGAAGAAACCATAGTCAATACATCACACAAAACCTGGAAACTTCAACCTCAGATGAAAGATACTGAAATTAAATGTTTCAGAAGACAAAAAGTTCAACAATATCTTATGCTCAAAAAATATAAAATGAGAAAACAGAGCATAATGCTACAACGGGAAAAAAAAATTGAGATTTAATGGAATAAAGGACTTTCAAGCATTTTTTACTTAAAGATCAGAGCCAAGTAGGAACTTTGAATTAGAAAAACAAGCGTTAAGAGAAATTTTTCAAGGTAAAATTTCTGATATTTGCAAACACTATTGATGATGGTAGTGCTAAGTATTTTAATTAGGGAAGGGAGAAAAGAAATGTGTCTCTCTTCAGAACAGTAATATCTTTTATTATAAGAAATGCCAAAAGATATGATTTCAGAGAATTCTGGGAAAAGTTTTATGAATTGATGCTAAGTAAAGTAAGCAGAATCAGGACAAACTGTAGAACAATACTTAAAACAAAACAAAACAAAAAACTTTTGAAAAATCTAAAAATTGTGATCAAATGAGCAACTCTACAACATTTATGATGAAGCAATTTGGCGACTTCTGGGACTTAAGGTTAACAGTCAGACATGGCTACCATATGGGTTTGTTGTGTTTTGATTATGCTTATTTGTTCCGAGGGCTTTGTAAACAAAAAGTAAAAGAAATAAAAGAAAAGTGAAAAACTAAAAAAGTAAAACATCTGGTGATATTATCCCTATATAAACACAATTTTAATCATTGAATCTACTGTAATTTGGATAACAAATGTTTCAATGTTTATAATCTTTTGGACCCTAACAAACATTACAAAATTAAAAATTAAAATGACTACTTCTTCCCGAAAGAATGTTCTGAAATTTTTTTGAAGCAATTTTTAACATTTTAATTAGTTCTAATTACTTAAATTTAAATTTGTTTTTTAAAATTCAGAGCTTTTAAAAAAAAATGTGTTTTTTTTTCTATAGAGAAAAAAAATTACATTCACAATACTGCACCCATCATTCCCAGCACACAACAGCTTGTTATTTTTTCACATGATATAAAATATATATATACTAGGGGAGGGAGAATGAGCATTTATATATGCCTCCTATGTGGTACTTTTATTAATCTAATTTCCCCCCAATTTGATCTCTACAATCCTGTAAAGTAGGTGCTATTACTATACCTATTTCACACAGTTAATGTAACTGAGGCAAACAATGGTTAAGTGATTTGCCCAAAATCATATCACTATGAAGTACTGGAGACTGCATTTGAACTCAGATCTTCCTGGTTATATCCACTGCCCCTGAGAATGGAGAAGGAACAAGCAACAGGAGAATGGCAAGGACAGAGCAAGTAACCTGCTTTTGAACTTGAAAACTTTTTCAAAATATTACAGAGTATTTTTGTACTCAATCTAAAAATATGATTTCCTTTATAAATGTCTCTGACTTTCACATTACCTGATGTGGTGAAAATAAAGCCACCTACTAAACTGAAATGCTTACACAAGATAATAATGCCAAGTGAAACCCCCAGTTTCAGAAACTAGCTAGGAATTCAACTGCTGATTCACTCTAATCCCAGAAAGAGGAGTAGGAGGGGTTTGAATGTAAAAGTCATCCAAAAAAACCTTGCTAACCCCTGTGATCCAAAAGTCAATTAAGCACCAAGTTCCAAAGAGAGGTCTGCATAATATTACTGTCAGGAGGCAGTAACAGCTATAAAAAGACAAGATAATTAAGATATTACTCATTTCTTTTCAAAGAAAGTTATCTTCCCAAAAAGCAGATGTTTTCTATCCTTGGGAAAAGAAGCTTTTCAATTCTGTGCCTCAGTGACACATTAATTTTTTATATAAAAATGTTAAATCAACATAAAATTAAAACACAAGGACTTCCAAAGATTGTGTTTACAATGACTTTGCATAAAGGGCAAGTAGGGGGAAGAGAAGCAATGGCAGATAAGATGTAGACTCTAAATTGCAATACAAATAAAAAACAAATGCATAGGCGTAAAGGCCTCTATCCATTTCTTGGGGAGTAGAAGGAAAAAACAAAGGAAAACTGATGGAATTAAAAGAGTACTGCTCAAAAAATAATTTTGTTACTTGAATTCAGAGACCTTAGAGATTGTGTTTTTTAGTCTCTGCTGCAGGATAAAAGTAAAAACTTGAGTTAACAATTTATAACTGAATCTAAGAATGGCTTGTGGAATTTTAGGTTTAAGAACTGAAATATACAAATGATGCAATCTCATTAAGAGATGCAACTAATAAGGGCTGGGGGGAAATGTTATGGGCCTGGCATCTTATAAACCTAATCACAAAGACCTTTTTAACTGAAAGAGTAAGAAGAAAGCTTTTTACATATATTCATCCATTAGATAACAGAAAGTAAATACAATGAATTAAGAACTCAAGTTGAGACAACCAGAAATTCATAGGAGACAAAACACAGGAAGGGAATCAGCTAAAGTCATGGCCTCATATGTCTATATGAGGATTCATGAAAGAGCCTACCATGAATAAAAACAATGGAACAACAACAAAAGAGGGAAATAAAGGGAAATAAGACAATAAAAGGCAGGTGGAAACAAGAGTGTGGAATTCTATGAGCTAGAATTTATTCAACAGAAATAAGAAGCCAGAAGTTTCTCATTGACACAATCAGAATGGATGGTACAATAGGAAGATTTCTTTGATGATAACATCACCAAAGTTGTACTGGAGAGACATGAAGCCTATTAAAAAGCAATGTAAGTTATATGGGAGGGGGAAAGGGAGAGCAATACTGAGGAGAAATTTAATGCTGTAAATAAATTTAAAAAAAAAAAAAAAAAAAACTTACTAAGAACTTAACTGGAGGGCAAGATAGTGAATAAAAAGAGCAATCTAATCTTTGACAAACCCAAAGATCCCAAATTTTGGGATAAGAATTCATTATTTGACAAAAACTGCTGGGAAAACTGGAAATTAGTATGGCAGAAACTAGGCATGGACCCACATTTAACACCACATACTAAGATTAGATCAAAATGGGTCCAAGATTTAGGCATAAAGAACGAAATCATAAATAAATTGGAGGAACATGGGATGGTTTACCTCTCAGACTTGTGGAGGAGGAAGGAGTTTGTGTCCAAGGGAGAACTAGAGATCATTATTGATCACAAAATAGAACATTTTGATTACACCAAATTAAAAAGTTTCTGCACAAACAAAACTAATGCAAACAAGATTAGAAGGGAAGTAACAAATTGGGAAAAAATTTTTACAGTTAAAGGTTCTGATAAAGGCCTCATCTCCAAAATATACAGAGAATTGACTTTAATTTATAAGAAATCAAGCCATTCTCCAATTGATAAATGGTCAAAGGATATGAACAGACAATTTTCAGATGATGAAATTAAAACTATTTCCACTCATATGAAAGAGTGTTCCAAATCACTATTGATCAGAGAAATGCAAATTAAGACAACTCTGAGGTATCATTACACACCTGTCAGATTGGCTAAGATGACAGGAACAAATAACGATGAATGTTGGAGGGGCTGTGGGAAAACTGGGACACTGATGCATTGTTGGTGGAGTTGTGAAAGAATCCAACCATTCTGGAGAGCAATCTGAAATTATGCCCAAAAAGTTATCAAAATGTGCATACCCTTTGACCCAGCCATACTACTACTGGGCTTATACCCCAAGGAACTACTAGAGAAGGGAAAGGGTCCTGTATGTGCCAAAATGTTTGTGGCAGCCCTTTTCATAGTGGCTAGAAGCTGGAAGATGAATGGATGTCCATCAATTGGAGAATGGTTGGGTAAACTATGGTATATGAATGTTATGGAATATTATTGTTCTATAAGAAATGACCAACAGGAGAAATACAGAGAGGCTTGGAGAGACTTACATCAACTGATGCTGAGTGAAACGAGCAGAACCAGAAGATCATTATACACTTCAACAATGATACTGTACGAGGATGTATGCTGATGGAAGTGGATTTCTTCAACATAGAGAAGAACTAATCCAATTCCAATTGATTAATGATGGACAGAACCAGCTACATCCAGAAAAGGAACACTGGGAAATGAATGTAAACTGTTATTTTTACCTTCTGAATCCAACTCTTCCTGTGCAACAAAAAATTCGGTTCTACACACATATATTGTATCTAAATTATACTGTAATATATTTAACATATATAAGACTGCTTGCCATCTGGGGGAGGGGGTTGGGGGAGGAAGGGAAAAAATCTGAATAGAAGTAAGTGCAAGGGATAATGTTGTAAAAAATTACCCATGCATATGTACTGTCAAAAAATGTTATAAAATAAAATAAAAAAATAAATAAACAAATAAAAAAATAAATAAATAAATAGGAAGAGACAGAAAGCCAAAAAAAAAAAAAAAAAAAAAGAACTTAACTGGAAGTTAGAGACAGTGAGCAAAAGTACATCCAGGTTCAGACAAAAGCTACAGGCTGCAGCCTCCATAAATCAGTTAGACTGAAGAGGTAACTAAACCAACAAAGGCAGAAGTGGGCAAACATTTTTGGTAAAGGAATATTTGGAGTGAACAGTGAGAAAAGAAAGGCTAAAGTGTGAAGACCTCTGACAAGTCTATATAAATAGTGTTAGAAAGGAGAAGGGGAAAAGGTGACATTTAAAAGCAGTTCAACTTTCGAATCTCCCTCACCTCAGGAACTTCACTGATTCCTCACTGTCCCTTATCCCATATAGCCAATCAATTCCAAGTCTTGTCATTTCTATTCACATTTTTCACACCTGTCCCCTTGCTCTGATCACCTTACCTTTACTATTGCCATAGCTTCCTAACTGATCTCTGTCCCAAATTTTCTCCTTTCAATACAACATCTATATATAAAGTGATGTTCCCAAAGCATAGTTCTGATCACGAATGACCATGTCACTCACCTATGCAATAAACTCCAACAGCTGACTACCATCTCCAGAATCAAGTACAAATTCCTTTGGCATTTGAAGCCCTTCACATTCCCAGTAATGCACCTCTGATTTCATTTGACCCCACTGTTTTCCTTATACTTATTTATTTTCTTATTTATATATGTAAATTTCTTGAAATAAGAAGTTATTTCATTTTTAGCTTGTAGTTCAGTGCCTTTCACATAATATTTAATTATGTCTTTCATCTTCACACACTCAAATAGTCCCAATGCCTAGGATGCAAATGTCAACTTATCAGAAATCTTAACCTTTCTTGAAAGCTGCTGAGATAACAACTACTCACAAAGCCTTTTCTAATCCTCCAATTTATCCAATGCCCTGATCCTCTATTCAAGTGTAAACACTTCTCCCTCTTTTTAGTCTCACAACATAGCACCATGTTTGCATATAGTAAAAATGTACTGAATAGTAAATATTTATTGTTACTGAAATAATTGGCAGGGAGCTTTACCTAGCTAGACAGAAAACTTTCATTAATCTGATGTGGAGCTTCATTAATCTGAAATTTGACATCTTACAACAATCTGAAATTAAAGAGGTATTTCTGCTTAATCTCAAAATCAGAAGTATAGGAAATCCTGTGTGACTAGTTAGGCAAGTTTGTCTGTTCTTGAAATAAGCTAGAACTTCTAATATAACAAAGACACACCCCAATTGTTTATTATGGGATTTGAGAAGTCTTTCTGATTTGTGATAAAATATCTTCCAATGAGCAATAAAAATTGCTTAAAATCTTTTTTGAATGACCCAATTTAAATTCTAGCAACACTCTACAACTCCCCATTGTCAAGATTACAACCTTTTTTTTTCTTATTTTATTTCCTTGCTTTAACTTCCTTTATTTTTCCCTTTCCTTTTTATTTGTATTCTCTAACCTATCTCCACTTTTACCTAACCCTACTGATAGCATTCAATAATCAAGAATCACCAACTTCTGACTTAGTAGAATATGCTTTCAATAAAGCTCTAGATCTTTTAAAGACATCATCGTCCCTAGCACCCAACTCGGTGTCTGATCAACAAGCGTTGATTAAGACAAAACATTTTTGAAGGGAGTTTTTAAACTTCTATTCTATAAAATCTTATTTAACAGCCTTACTAGTATATGCTATCTTTTCAACTGCTGGTAATTAAAATTATCATCAGAACAGTAAAATGAAAGACACTATATAAAGCTAATTTAAATTTTTATTTTTCCCAGTTACATGTAAAAACTTTTTTTTTTGATTATACATGTAAATTCATTTTTTTACATATTTCCATATGACTCATATTGGGAGAGAAAAATCAGAACAAAAGAGAAAAAAAAATGAAAATAGTACATATTGATCTACATTCAGTCTCCACAATTCTCTCTCTGGGTGCGGATGGCATTTTCCATCCAAAGTTTATTGGGATTACTTTGGACCACCGAAATGCTGAGGAGAAGCAAGTCCATCATAGCTGATCATTGCACAATCCTGCTGTTGCTGTGTACAATGCTTTCTGGTTCTGCTTGCTTCACTCAGCATCAGTTCATGTAAATCTTAGGTCTTTCTAAATAAAATCAGCCTGTTCATCATTTTTTACAGAACAATAGTATTCCATTATTTTTATATACTATAACTTCACTGCATTAAATTAGAGGAAAATTACCATCTCTAACACTAGGACTGCAGAACTAAGACAATTTGTATTTTTGCAGGCTCGAAAATAAAGACATTAAACTTCCCAGCACAGCAAAAACAAATAAAAAAATGAAATCCAATTCTGATGTCAAATACAAACCCAGCTTTTAGTTTTGCATATATTTAATAGTTACCTATGTACAAAAGGCATACAGGACCATACAGTTAAGATTTAGAAAGACCTCAGAGGTCATTTAATTTAACTTCATTTAATAGGTATGGAAAGTGAAAGCAAATAAAACTCAAAGTAAAACATAGGCAGACCCTTTCTGACTCCAAAGCCTACTCTTTTGGTACTATATCAATTTTTCTAAAAAGTTAATTTCCACCAGAATTAATTTTCCCCCTAAAACTGCAAAGAAAGCATTTTAAATATCTATAAATATCTACACAGAATTTTCTATAATTTAAAAAATATATATTTGTACCTAAATTTAATGTGAATCGAATGCCTACCAAGTGGTACAAAGTATGCCACAGCTGTGTGGCACAATGGATGGAGTTACTCAACTGGAACTCATTAAGACCTGACTTCAAAAGTGACCTCAGATACCACATGACCCATGACAAATCATTTTTCTTCTCTCAGACTCAGTTTCTTCATCAATAAAATAAGGATGATGATAATAATAGCACCTATTTCTCAAAGTTGTTGTGAAGATCAAATAAAATAAGTAATACACTTTGCAAACCTTGAAGTTGCTATGTAAATGCTAGCTGGCGATTATGTCATGGAAAGTACTATTTGTCATTTATGGAACTAAAAAAAAAAAAAAAGAAAAAAAGAACACTGAACTGGAAGGAACCTCAGAGAGGAAAAAATTCTTTTTTTTTTTTTTTTTTGCTGTGGCAATTGGAGTTAAATGAGTTGCCCAATGTCACACAGCTAAGAAGTGGCTGAAGCCAATTTTGAACTCAGGTCTTCCTGACTTAGCGGGTGCTCTATCCACCGCTTCACCTAGCTATCCCCCCCCCCCCCCAAGAAGTTCTAATTCAATCCGCATCTGACCAAGGAATCCTTGATATAATCGAGATCACCAAGTTCCTTTCTCACAGCAACCTCCAAAGACAGCCCAGTTACATTGCTGATTAGCCCTATTTGAAAGGTTTTTTTCTTAATGGAAACCTAAATCCCACACCCTTCTAATGATGATCCAAATTCTGGATGGCAAAGACTCCAGACCTAAAAATTCTAATCTTCTTCCCTATTTTTTGATTGATAACAATGCTTGAAATACTTCAAAGCAGACATCACACCTCTCCCAAATTATCTCCAGGTTAAACATTCCAAGATCCTTCAAATAATTCTTATGATATGGTTTCCATTCCCCTTACCATGTTGGTCACTGTCCTTTGGAAACTCTCTAGGGTATCAATGTCCTTTCACCTAAATGATAAATATACATCAAAGGCTAAGCCTGTGTATAAGCACATCTTTTTGAGAATCACAGACAAAATGCTAAACATTATGAGCCTAAACAAATCACTGAGACACTATGAAAAACCTCTTTTCATACTAACATCAAGCTATTAATGACTCTCTCCCCCCCCCCCAGGCTGGGGTTAAGTGACTTGCCTAGGGTCACACAGCCAGGAAGTGTAAAGTGTCTGAGACCATATTTGAACTCGGGTCCTCCTGAATTCAGGGCTGGTGCTCTGTCCATTGCACCACCTAGCTGCCCATATTAATGACTCTTCTTGTGGAATAATCACTCATCAAAGGCAACTCTACTAGATGAATCTCATAAACCATAGCTTCTATCTTGCAAATTATATCTATCGTAATTCCTTGGACACACACACACACACACACACACACACACACACACACACACACACACACACCTATTAGAAAAGGAAATCAGATTAGTATGATAGGACCTGTTTGTTTTTGTGACTATTGCTTCTTTTTCAATATTTACTATGTTGTTGTTTTTTTAAATAGTTTTATAATCATTTTCTATTACCTGTTCTTCCTTCTATCTTTTTGTACATGACTTAAAGAGTCAAGGACTAATTATTTCATTATATCTAATAAAGTAATAGATCTGAAAGCATTCCAAGTATAAAATTCTGTATAAATGCAAATATTATATAACATCATATTAATCTTTCCTAAAACACTTTATTATCCTTAAACTTTTGACAGGATAGTATGAAACCTAAGAATTAAATATTTCAGTATAGTTATATTGAAATGAAACCTTACATAAAAGTAAAATGCTGTGCTATTATAAATTTTGTAAAATTTTAACTTGATGCTAAAAGAGCAATTATTTGCATAGTGCTGAATTATTCTACCAACTATTGTTCATTACAACTTATTTTGGTTTTGGTGCTCTAAGTTAACTATGTCAAAGCCATGATGCACCAAAGGAGATTGGATGACACATCACAACACATTCAATGACCAGTCATTATAAGACGAATAAACTGCCTTTTCCATAAGTAAGCAATATTTCTAAATGCTTTGTTAATTTCAAACATGATGGATTAGCTTCTATAACTTAAGCCAAGTCATATGGCCAAGAATAAAAATACAGAATACTTAAAGCTATATACCACAAGTTATGATCCGCTTTTACAATAAAAATTGATATAATGACAATTTTCTTTTCTAAAAACACACGAGAGAAATTAAAAGTAAATAGTACTTCATTGTGAGGAGAAACTATGCAAGCAGAATCTAAACTGTGTAGTAAAATAAAAAAGAGAGGGCATTAAAAAGCATTCACTTCTCTTTGGTGAAATTCTTTAAAATGAAAGACTTATGTTATAGATTGTCTGCAATTATTACCTTTTTCTAAACTTCTTTAAAACTTGACACTCATTATTTAATGACTGCTTTTTCAGACAGAGAATTCAACTGTCAAATCCACCTAACTGAACTATTATTTAGCCCATATTTCTTATTCACAAGGTTAATACATTTTTCTAAAAAATTCAAGAAAACTATATATAGGTACATGATGTGTGAATAGGCCTTGACTTCTAGCCAAGGTACAACTTTGAAGAATAAAGTGTCATCAAAACATGTGAGAAGATGGGCTAATACCATGCAAAAGAAAGGAATGACAGGGAGACAGTGCTACTGGTACCCAGCAATGTTGAAACAAAGCAAACAGGGCTTCCAGCAAGCTGAATAGACATCCTGCGTAGATGAAATGCATCATTTGAAAGCATGCAATCTGCACCACTGGGGGAACTCCAATTGATGAGATCACAGATCCATTTGAGAATATCATCTAAAATATATCGAGTCAATATGGCACCACAGAAAGTTTTGTGTGAGCCTGGGTAAGGAATTTAATCGGTGTTCCTCAGTCTCACTTGTGGGGAAAGTCAGTGAACCTTAAGAAAAGGAATTAGTAATTCAGGCTGACTGAGCAAACATTATTAATTATTATAATAATTATTAATATTCTAGGCTTAATGGCCATCAAAAGACAGCATGGCTTCATCAGGAACAGATCATGTTATCCTAAATTTATTTTCCTTTTTTTTCAATAGAGCTACTAGGCAGGCAGGTAAGGAATGAAGACATAAGAATGCTTATATACATTTATATAATGCTTTAATGCTCTGTGAAATGTTTTCTATATGTTACCCTCTTAATACTCAAAGCAACTTATTTTCCTCATTTAAGGACAACCTTATTATGCTTTCAGTTGGAGTTTCAACTTCCCATTAGCTACTGTTGTTTTATAATTTCAAAACCAAAGAATATTTTCCATGGCAGAGAAAAATTCTCCAATATTACAATATTGCATCATCAATATGGGTACTCCCTCCAACAACAGTTTACAAATCATCCCAGCCTGTTCATCAAGTCCACATCCTCCCAAAGGCTTGTAATTGTTCAGCCCCGCCCCCCATATTCTGGAGGCCTTTCTATTATTCTCTTGATACTTGTAGAATAACAATGGAGTGTCCAACCAATCTAACTATCTGATTCTTTCTGACTTCTTTTCAACATATATTTCTCTGATGACATCTTCTGCATCTTTCCTTCTATACTGTCTGTCAATTACCCCAAACAGCTAACCTAATCCTTATATGTGCCTATTTGTTTTTGTGGCTCTTCTTACTGGTTGATCATGTATGTATATTTGTGTATCAAAAGGCATCTTACTAGTTTCCTTTTGGATTTTTTTCACTTGTGAATATTTAAGCTATTATACTATTGTATTTTTCTAACTTGGGATATGATGGGGTTTTCTCCCTTTTCCTTTTAGAACCTATTTAATTAGATTTGCAAGACTTCAGCAATACACTCTTACTTGCTCTTGTTAAGGAAACGCTAACCCAGACCAATTACAGTATGTCATTTCTGTATTTTTGAGACAGTCCAGAAATTTAGAGAACACAATTGATCATGCAGAGAGAACTTTAAGCTTTCAAAAGCAACTTATATACATTTTATCTGAATTCAGAAGCATCTTACACATGTCTTATCTGAATTCAGAAATAATACTATGAAGCTGATACTACAGATATTGTCATCATTTTACATATGAAGAAAAAGCCTCAAAATGGAGAAACGACTTGCTTATAGCAATACAGCAAATATTGCAGGCCAAGATTTAATTTGGGCCTTGACTGGTTGCTCTTTGCACTATACCAAAATACATTTCTTCAAAGGGTTTCAAAGAGTAAATTGCCAACTTAAAAAAAAAAAAAACAAAAAAACACAATTTCTTAACTATATCTATCAGCAATAATTGTATTATATTTTCATATAGCTATTTTAAATGTAAATCTTTTAAAAAAATCACAATAATGTTAGGATTTCTAGTGCAAGAACCATTAGTTAAAATTTCAGGTAGATGAACCTGAATTCAACTTCAGCTTCACACACTAAAGCATCAGTCTGCTTCAGTTTTCTCAACAGCAAAATGGGGATAATAATAGTACAATTTCTCAGAGTAAACTGTGAGGATCAAGTGAGATAATATATACACAATCCTGGTATAAAGTAGGAGCTTCATAAATGCTTATTTTATTCTTTTAATCCTATATGCCATCTGAGAACCTATTTGAATTCTGTCCTTATCAATTATTACCTGTAAGAACAAGTTCCACCCCCACCCCCAGCTCTGTTTCCTCATTCATAAAAAGAAACAGATGAACTAGATGTTTAAGGTTTCTTCCAACATACCAAATCTATGATTTTAGAATCCAAAATACAGTGGTTTCTACCACTTAAATTTCTCCAGACAAATAATATATTCTTTCATCATATATTAAGACTCTCACTGAAAAATAGTACATAAAAGAAATTCACCATTCCTTTCTATGTCAACAAACCTGTTTTAACATTACCTAAAACCAGCACTAGGAAATAACATAGAAACTCTACACTCCTAACTAGTATTACTTCTTGAGTCAATAATGAGAGAGAGAATATCTCCCCCCACCATGAATTCATTTGTAACAGTAGCTCCCTAAATTTGTGAAAGGAGAGAAAATTCCAGAGTAAGACCAATTTATTAACCTGCTTTCTATTTTACTTCATTTTTCATCCTATCCCCACCCATTCCAACAAAAGCAAGCATTCTTAATTCACACAATAGATGCCATCTGACATACAATTATGTTTTGAAAAGTTCAGATACTTAAAAGTAATAAGAGCTCTCCATATATGCCAAGTTACAATACAATAAGAATAAAGTTCATGAAATCACTATAGCAACATTACATAGCTAATTGCAAATTCTCAACAAGATCTGCTGATCATAGGAATCAACTTAAAACGAGGGCATGCTAATAAGTTTGGCCCAGAATATAAAACAAAACAAAACAATAATAACAAAATACACCCAAACTTCAAGTTCTAGTCATTTCAACAATGACTAAATTCATGATTAACTAAAATTAGCTGAAAGATTAAGAATTGAACAAAATAGTTTTAATGGCAAGACTACTCACCTTTCCTTCTGAATCCTATTCTTTTATTTAAATAAAATATAAAACTTGTCATGCAAAGCAAACAATTCTCAGTCATTCAATTGTGTGAACTATTCAGGTATTTTCCTTCACTAGGTTTTTTGGGGGGGATAGAGAGGTTGGTTCAGAACAATGATTCACTGAAATAGGGAACTATTCCAACAGATAGTAACTACATGACCACACAAATCAACAACTTTTCTATAACTTAAGTCTTACAAATGTGCTTGGGGCTTTGACAGGTTAAATAATAGTAATTCAAGTTAAGGAAGGCTTGATTATTTGAGTCACTTGCCCAAGGTCAAACACCCAGTATGTGTCAGAGAAAGGAAGGGCTCAAACCCAGGCCATCTCAGAATCAGAGCCTGATCCTCTATTCACTACATCAGAGTACAAAGGAAAAGGATTTAAATGTATCTGGAAAACATTTAATAACATAAATCAAGATATAAAAGACTGAAAAATAATATTAATATGCAGTTTTCTAACATCTGTAGGAAAGCATAGTATGCCCTTTGCAATGAATTTAATAGCAGTGAAAAACACCATGCATGCTGCCCCTCACAATCTTTACTCTCTTATTGGGCCTGTTTATTGCTCATCATTACCTTCAGAAGAAACCTGGGAAATAAATTTAAGTCGAATGCTCTTTAATTAAAAATCAAAAACACCACCACCATTACCACTTGGGGGATGTATTATTTTTGGGATGATTGATCCACTCCCATAGATACAGATCCCATAGACGCCCCCTTAGTGATATCAACAGAATATTAATAATAATTACCAAAGTTCTAAATTGAATGATTTATACTTTAAAGGGATGAACCTACTGTTCAAGACAGTACTTGAAACGTCACATTTTCTCAATAATATGCCAATTTTAGAGAATACCTCAATGGTCTTGTTTTGGTCAAATTCCAAATGAATATATGACAAACAAAAAATACTCCCTTTTTTGTAAATTTAAACATATAATAAAATACAATAAAGTAATAATAAGCAAAACAACAATATGAAGTGTCAAAAAATAAACAACTTACTTTATATAATATCTTGCTCCTTCAAAAGTATATGCTTCTTCCCAACCAGTAGGCAAATCTAAAACACACACAAAATTAATGTCATTTCAGTAAGAAAAACAAATTCAAGTCAATATTAGTTTTCATGATCAGCTTTTCTTGTTAAGAGTGTTTCTAAGCTGGAAAAATATTTAACTGATATTGAACATTAAGAATAATATTCTTCTTGTTTGGCTATTTTTTAATACTTCAAGATGTTGAGTTTCATTCATTAAGTATAATGATTCTGATCACAACTTACCTATGCCTTTGTAGTTTGTCTTCATGAGCTGCTGTGGCCAAAAATATTCATCGCCTAATGACCAAACTTCTGGTAACTAGCTTCTTCAAACTTAATTAGGCTGGTCCTCTCATGACATCAACATATAACAGATTGACATTATATAACCAGACTCCAATTTGGCTATTAATTTAGTTATTAGTTTAAACAAAGCCCTGCATCTGGTTCATTAACTAGAAAACTAATCACAGATCAAAGCTAATTATCTAACCCAATTATTCCTAAGATTTAGGTATGAAGGGGAATGACAGAAAAGACTCACCCAAATAGAAACAGCCATTTATTGAAATGGCTTAGAAAAAGTTCCCCACCAAATCCTGCATGCCACCTTCCTCTTGGGTATATTAATCTCTACTTTTCTTATTTAGAACATAACCTTAAGTACTGTTTTAAATAAAAGGAAGAACTTTTTGAGTACTATATTTAAAGATAAAGAAATCTGACACTGCATAAATTTAAAAATATATATTTCCTGGTTTTGACTTTTCCAGAGATGTAGAGTTCCAAGATGAAGACATTCCTAATATACCTTAAACATATGTCAGGCAAACTATTGAAACATTATGTATTATGTGCTATTTGTTAATAACATTTGGTTAGGTTTACTTATAATTTCTTCTTGACAAAAGAGACTGATTTGAGTCTAAAGTCAGTCAAGGAAAAGAAAATGACACATTGAGAAAAAATTAAATAGATATACTACAATAGTGGAACAGATTTTTCACTATACATGGATATTATCAGATCTGGTGGATATAAGGGGGGACTAGACATAACTTTTATTGTGTGATAGTGTATCTTTGCCCCTCATACACATTCTATTCTACTGCTATTTGCTGTTCCCTGCACACAACATTTCAACTACCAATTTAGTATCTGCAAATAGAGACCTCCTTCCATGCCAAAATTACCTTTAGCATTTAGAACCCCTAGCTTCTCAGCTACATAAATAATAAAAGGCTTTCCCTGGTTTCACCCAGTTTTAACTAGCATATTCTCCCACAAAATCAGTCTGTATATCTGTTCAATGTATTTTTAATTGTTTTATCCATTGCTTCCTACCCCATAAAATGAAACCTCTTGAATTCATGGACTGTTTTTGCCCCTGTCCTGACATCCCTATCACCTGACACATAGTGGGTGCTTGCTTAACTGCTGAATTCTGTAGAATAATCAGTCTCCAAAAGTAGAATACCACCTTATTTTGGTGCTTTTCCTTTAAATACCATACTATATTGTGTTTTACTAAATGAATTTCTTGATATCCAAAAAAGCAGAACACAAAACTGATGTTTGTACACTGAAAGGCAATGTAAGATACCCTGAAGTCATAGGTCATTGGGGTCTTAAGAGTATTAGTCAGAAAACCCTAAAAATTCAACCCCATCATGGCTATTACTAACTTTCCTTTCTTCTGTTCTCTTCCTCCTCCACCTTTCTGCAAATTGAGTGAGATTAGTCACTAAACTGAACACATTTCTTAACCGTCCTTCTTGGCGACTTATTTCAAATAATGGGAACTAATAAAAAACTAGTGGAGGAAGGCAAACTAAATCTCTCCCACCTACAGTAGCACACATTGTTCAAGCTTTTGGAGCTCTCTCATGATGGAGCTGGAGAGAAAACATGCAACATTTCCTAAGACAAACAAGTTTCACTAATGTAAACAAAGAATGACAAAGGAAAGCTGAAGCTGCATTTTTGCTATAGTTCCCCCAGTTAACTTACACTTGAGTATTTAAACAAACCCCTTCCATGGCTACATCCCCGGCCCCCAGCATCCCCCAAAGCGGACATTTGCCCGCGTGCACCGTCGAGTTTCCAGAGTAACGTCTGCTACCTCTGGGCCACTGCTGGGGAATTTCATCTAGGTCTCCAGCATCTGCAGCTTGCAAAAATGCTCCTCCAGCTCCAGAGGCTCGCTCCTGGGAGGAGGCGGCGGCAGCAGAGGTAGCAGAGAAATGGGCGAGCTTTCCCAGCTGTTCTGTCGCAGAAAAAAGCACCACCTCCCTCAATTCCTCTCCTCCCCCTTATCTGCAATCACCTATGCTAAATCCCACCTTTAAAGTAGATGGCACAACCACAGCGCGGGAGGCAAAGAGTAGGAACATTACTGGGAGAAGGGACGCAGAAAGGACTTGTTAAAATGTGGGTCTGACAACGAGTGAGAAAGGACGGAGAAGACAGGGGACTCATCGGTGCGGGGAGCGTCTGCCAGGCCGGGGTCAGGGTTCTGGGCTAAGTTGGGTTCGGAACGGGGACACGGAGCACCGAGGCGGGGATGGGGTCCTGGCAGGGACGGAGCCTCCTTCCCGAGCTGACAGGAGGATAGGGGGCAGCAGTTGGAAGAGGCTGGCGGCGGGGGGAGGAGGTTGGCGGCGATGCTCAGGGGCTTCAGATCCCGAGAGGGGACGGATAATCGGGTGGCGCTGCGCCAAGCGGGGCACGCACAAGTTCGGGGCAGCTCCCGGACAGCTCCTCACGCAGTAGGTGAGGGGGCTCGCAGCGGCTCTCGCCTCCCCGCGGGGGAGTGGCGTCGCTCCCGTGCAGGTGGCTCAGTAACCCGGGGCGGGGACGGGGTACAGCGTTCAGGAGGCGCGGGACGGGAGAGGAGATGCTTATGCACACGCACGCACACGCACAGGCACACGCAGTCTGGCTGGGGAGAGGGGTCAGGACTGAACAGTTACCTGGGCTCTGCCTCCGGTGCCCGGTGACCACGGCCTCTCCCGTGACGGGGTGCAGCCAGGTGGTGCTCTTCGCCTCCTCACTGCAGGAAGGAGACAGAAGGGAAAGTGAGAGGGGCGATGGGAAGGAGGGGAAGGGCGCTCGCTGCAGGGGGCCGCTCGTTTCCCTGCCTTTCCCCCTCCGCTCCTCGCCTCTTCTTCCTTTCCAGCCCCCTCCGTCCCCCCTCCCATGCCCACCCAGCCCTCCGCCTCCTCCAGCCTTCCCGGGCTCTTTACTTGATGAAAAACACGCGGCCGCCTTTGGTGATCCCGTAAGTCCAGGTCGGGGGCAAGGAGCAGATCCACTCTAGGTTCAGATCCGCCGCCATGTCTGATCCCGAGCTGCCGCCACCGCCGCCGCCACCGCCGCCTCCTTCTCCTGCGGCCCGTAGCGCAGGCGAGGGAGGGAAGGAAGAGGAAAGAGGGAGGGAGACCCAAAGGGAGCGAGCACGGCCACGAGGCGCGCCCCCGGCACGCCGCCCCCTCCCGCTCCTCCTCCAGCACCCCGCCCCGGAGCGGGGCCGGCGCTCCAGCTGGGGCTGGGCTGCGGCGGAGTCCGGACCCGGGGCTGGGGAGAGTCGCCGCCCCCTGACGTTTCCCGTCTAGCGCGAGGCCCTCCTGCCCACCTACCCCCCGGCCCTTTCCGGGGGAGGGGCGCAAGCCCGGCAGCCGCGCCCCCAGCTTGTCCACACCCCCTCCCTCCCACTCGGAATGTTCCGGGATCTACTGGGGAAAGAAAAAAAAGCTCCATCCTGGATCCCGGGTCCCGGGCTCTGTCCTTTGGCCTCTTAACCCCGGTGGCTGGGGAGAAAGCAAGCCCGAGCTCTCTGCTGCTTTGCTACTTAAAACCAATCCCCAAAATCCCCCTGTGGAGACCCCAATAGTAATAGTCACTGGAAGGCCAAGGATTTTTTCTTGGTTAAGTACAGCTTTTTTGTTTTGTTTTGTTTTAAAACCTAGGAAAGCTTAGTGTGTCTGTGCCAAACAATCAAAGGCCGCGTTAGCCACTGAACTCTGAAAAGATGCGCAGTCTCGAGGCTCAGAAGACAAGTTTCTCCTTGTCTTTCCTTAAAACCCTTTACTTGGTACTCTTTCCCCACACCACAACGATTGCCTCTTTTTGTCTCTCCCTAGCCCGGGAACAATATTTGCAGTGACCTGAGCTGCTTTGTCCCAAGCCGGAGATGAGTCATGCAAACTGCTGCTCAGGGCTCAATAATGGAGCGCGAGGTAGGAGTCGGAGGACAGGCTTCTTGCGATTGCTGCAGGGTAGCCCAGAAATATTTTTTCTTATTCTTCACAATAATCGAAGGACGGGGATCATTTTACCTCGATGTAAAGAAACTAGGACAAAAGCAGGTGACACGGCTTGGCCAGAGTCACATCCAGCCTATGAGATGGAGCTCGAAGGAAATCACGTGGGGCCGAGCTTTTTCTTCTGTGCCCTAATCCTTGTAATTTGTGGTTCAGGATCTCGGCTCTGGGCTCACAAAGACCGATTTCAGTCTCTGAGCCCTCTCTAAACAATAGTCCATGATACTTAGCCCCTTCTTGGGTAACCCTGGGAAGTGGAGAAATGTGGCTCCTGTTTCTCAAAAGACACCACTTTCCGGGCTCCGGCCCCTTCTGCTGTTAGGGTACTAACAAAGAACATACTTATTAAAGAACCAAATAATAACAGATAGTTTACCGGCTCTTCTTTTTCGAAAAGTTCTATCTGGAAACCCCAGCGTCTTCTCTCCCAAAACTTAGCCCAATTCCACTTGTTCACAATCCAGCACTTCCATGTTAGAGCTTCAGGTTAATGACAGGTTTTCCTTGATGTGCTCTGCCTACTTGTTTCTGGGGTCCCTCAGCTTGTTCCTTTCTGAGGATCATGTCTCTTCTGAACAGTCAGCATCAATTCTATGTCAGCAATCTACTCCTAGCAGGCTCTTGCTCCCCAGGGCTTCTCCTCCAGCAGTGCAGCTAATTTTGCCTGCTGGTTCCTTCTCCTCGTGGGCAAAAAACCTTCACCGAGCACCCCGGGGCTCCATTTCTCTCCGGGAGCCAATTGGTAGAAGAAATATGGTTTACAAATGGGAGACAGCAACAACTTCTTTAATGATTCAGAGAAGCAACATGCTCCCCGTCCTTCCAGCATTTCTTTTCATACGTATGGAAGGGGAATCCTCAGCTTCTCAGTGGGGAAAACTCATGCATCAGTCCCATTAGGAAGTTTACTTTCTCATTCTACTCCGGCATGCAACACTTAGAGGAGGGAGAATAAGTCTTCTCATTCCTTACAGTTTTAAGACTATTATATCTGTAGCAGAAAATAATCCATCCTTTCCAATCATTGTTATAGATACCTGTCCACTTCTGGACAGAATAGGAGGGAAACCCATAAATTTTAATTTCCCCCCTTTTTTTGTCCTCTGAATTTTTTCTTTCATTTTACTATTTTCTCTTAGAGTAATTGCTTTTCTTTTATATATATATATATATATATTTTTTTTTAATAGTTTTTATTTACCAGATATATGCATGGTTAATTTTACAACACTGACAATTGCCAAACCTTTTGTTCTAATTTTTCCCCTCCTTCCCCTCCCCCCAAATGGCAGGTTGACCAATACATGTTAAATACGTTAGAGTATAAATTAAATACAATATATGTATATATGTCCAAACAGTTGTTTGAGCAATTGCTTTTCAAAATTTCATCTCCAGACCAAGTCCATGGAAGAGAGAGGAAGTAATGGCTCTTTTCATTCATCAATCAAACAACATTAAGAGCCTATATGGGGATGCCTTGGGGATACAAAAAGAAGCAAAAGGCAGTTCCTGCCTTCTAGGAATTTACAATCTAAAGTGGTGGGAAGGGGGAAGGGACACACAACAGGCAAACAAATATCTACAAAGCAAGTTACATAAGGGATAGATAGAAAAATAGTTAGATGACGAAAAGGCACTGGAAGTTAAAAGAGTCGGGGAAGGCTTCCTCCAGAAGGTGGAAATCAATGAATTGAAATGATAAAGTATGGTGGAAAGTGAGTCAGAAGGCTTGGGTTTGAATATTGGCTGTGCCACTAATTAAATACATGACTTTAGGCAAATTATGTACTCTCTCTAGAATTCAGTTTCTTCATTTAAAAAAAAAAAAAAAGGGAAAAACAGATCTGGATATAGCATAGAAGAGAAGAGTAGTGGGTAGTAGTAGCTGCTAATACTCTTCTCAGGGGTACTGAGGCAGCTATTTGTTAGCCTGATAAGAAAGGGATATTTTCTTCCTGAGGAATTAAACCAAAATATGTTAGAGAACCTCTCAAGACATATCAAAATAGATGACAACAGCCTATTTCTCCTTAAAACTGATAAAAATGTATTTTTCAAATGCCTTGCAAATCTGATCAAAAACGGGCAATTCAACTAATAAGGATAAAGGAAATACTAGATTGTCTATATCCCCAAGTTTGATGCTATAGAGAGGAGCCACCCCCCCAAAAAATTTCTGAAGCATTAATCCAGATTCATAGGACAATATCCAAGAAAGGAGCCAGTAGTAATGCCCATGGCTTCAAGTGTGTCTATATACAAATATCCAAAGTTTAGGCAATAAGCATGAGGAACTAAAGGACATAATGAAAGAGAAGGGGGAGAAGACAGAATTTGACTTTTAAACAGGAAGACTTAGTGGAATGAAACCCATGACTGGATCGTGATTCTGGATGAATATACTTTATTTAAAAGAAAAAGGATAAATAAAAAAAGGAGAAGTTAACATGTAAGGAAATTCAGGAGCCAAGAGGAGGTGGAGGAGAGGATGGCACATAAGAGATTCTGATTGAATTTCCATGAGGTAGAAACAGAAATGATTTTATCACTGGACAGAAAGAAGAAATTGATCAGGAGTTTGTGAAACAAATCATAAACCTGGAATAATATAACAGTGACAGAAGGCTTTAATTATCCAGAAATCTGGAGGTCTCTCTCTGTCAGAGGCAGAGCACCTAATAATTTTTAAGCTTGTCTTAACTAGTTTCATCCTTCAAAAGGCAGAAGAACCATCCAGGGGAAATTCTATTCTAGATCTGATTGACCTTAATGGAGGGATTGAGATATGAATGATGGGAATTGGGAAATTTTCTCCTTAAGTTTCTGCTAGAGACAAAGAGGAAATATGGATATACCCTGACCTGAAATTTGAGGAAAGTAGATTTCAGGCAGTTCAGAGGAGCTAGGATCCCATAACTAAAATGCTCCGGGTGAAGTCAGCTCAGTAGAAATGGGGGATGCTCAAGAATAAAATTCTGAAGACACAAAGGAAAACTATTCAAGGGCCTGAATTCAAATCTGATCTCAGTAACTTACTAGCTGTGTCAACCTTGGCAAGTTACTTAATCCCAATTGCCTCAAAAAAAAATTATTCCAGTGAAGAAGGAAAAAAAGCCAATTGGGGTTAAGTGACTTGCCCAGGGTTACACAGTTAGGAAATGTTAAGAGTCTGAGGTCAAATTTGAACTCAGGGCCTCCTGACTTTAGGGCTGGTACTCTACCCACTGTACTACCTAGCTGCCCCCATCTTATATTTTTAAGAGAAATGTATGGAAGGTGGAAATCAAAGTCCAGTTAACAGAATGATTATGAGGATGTAGTAGGATACTTCAGATATTCAGCTAAGGATGGCAAGTGAAGATAAGGATAACAAAAAGTTAATTTTTTTTAATTAAAATTTCTTTTTAAAGTTAAATTAGAATAAAAATAAGTAACAAAGATGGATGAAATAGAACTTTTATTAGAATAAATGATTAGTCATGAATGATCATTCATTAAGTGCCTACTACTGATGTGTTTTAGGAAAGTAATTTCTAGGGGGGCAGCTAGGTGGTGCAGTGGATAAAAAGCCTTGAAGTCAGGAGGACCCGAGTTCAAATGTGGTCTCAGACACTTAACATTTCCTAGCTGTATGACCCTGGGCAAGTCACTTAACCCCAGCCTCAGGGAAAAAAAAAAAAAGAGGAAAGTAATTTATAGTTCCAAGTAATGTGTTTAGGGTTCTCATGTGAAGAATTAACAATGGTCATTCTCTTTGGCAAAAGATAAGTTTATTTAGAAGAAGAAGTTACAGACAAACTGAAAAGATACAATAGACACCAAGAATGGAAAATATGAAATGGAGTTGGGAGAGCATAAGGAAATTTTAACAATTAATGATGGAAAAGATAAGTCTCTTAGTGGAATTCATAATTAAGTGTGAGAAAAGGAACACCCCATGAGGTTGGAGCATGCCCTTAGCTGGCTGGCTAAATCCTAAAAGGAATTTGGCACCCCAAAAGAGTTAGTTAGCTACAAGAAGGAGAAAAGAATAGAGGTATGGTCAAGGATAAGAGGAGAGACACCACCTAGCTTGGGGGAGGAACAGGTGAAAGTCACTATGAGGAAGAATGTCATGGGGAAATGACCCAAAAGGAGTTCAGTAAAGATGGCTTGAGTCATGGACATATTTATAGGGAAAATTTAACCTCAGGAGTTTGACCTAACTTGGATGGGACTATGAAGCTAAATTGATTGCCATCAGTGCATTTCCCTGACTGCCCCAGGGAGCAATTTCATCAATATTCCAGTCCCTCTCTGTCAACTGCACTAGTTATTCAGGACCTCATCATTACTATAGGCCTGAGAAACGAAACTCTGAGAAAATATGAAAAAACGATGTATGAAACATATGGAAAAAGAAAGAGGATTTTTACCCTCAAGTTACTTATATTCTATTTGGAGGGGGAAGACTATTGTCAATAAAGAGAAGGTAAGGCTGTTAAGTTAATCCTTGTTTTGTTTCTGTTTTCTCTGCATAAGGAAATGATAGAAGGTAAAAAGATTGTAAGAGATCATCTGGCTTGCCTTGATAAATTCAAGTTAGTTAGCCAAAAAGAACTGAATCCTTACATCCCTCATCATCCTCCTAACACTTCTTTCCTTAGGAAGCCTTCCACCACTCACTGAGTTCATGCCTAAATGACTTATTCTACAACAACTTATTACCAACAGTAACATCACAATAGCCACCATCGTAGCTCTTTCCGCCCTACTAAACCTATTCTTCTACAAAGAACTGGAGCCTTTCTTAGTGATATGTGAAAGATTATGGAAAATGGAAAGATAACATAAAATTGGAGAATAAATGTCAAAATTTTTGAAAAGAGAACAATCTGCAAATTGTATTTCTGGGAATATAATTTCTTTGGTTCCTGGGAAGAGTCTAGAATGGATCATTGAAGAAATGGTTAGCAAATATCAGTTTAAAAGCATTTATTAAATAATTATATATATATATATATATAAAATATTTATACATATATATATTATACATAAATGTTCATGTGAGTATAAATACACACACGTGCATATATATATATATATATATATATACACACACACACACATACATACATACAAATATGTATATAAAAGATTAAAGGAGATTAGGAAAGGATTCTTTTGAAAACTGGGACTTTAGCCAGTATTTAAAAGAAGCCAATGAAATTAAAAAGAGGGATAAGGAGTAAGAGAGTTCTAAGCATTGAAGACAATTAGGAGGAATGCATAGCATTGGTAGATATAGTGTCTGTGCAAAAGAGCAAAAAGACCATTGTCATTAGATCTCAGAGTATGTGAAAAAGAATAATGTGTAAGAAGGGACCAGTTTATGGAGGTCTTTAAAAGTGAAATTGAGGGTCTTATATTTGATGAGGTAATAGGAAACCATTGGAATTGATTGAATGGGGGGATGATACAGACTTGTGCTTTAGAAAGATCAATTTTACAGCTGAATGGAGGATGGATTGGAGAAGAAAGAGACTTGAGATAGGGAGATTGATTAGAAGGCTGTGGCAATAGTCCACGCATGAGGTGATGAGGGTGATAGTATTAGAAGAGAGAAGGAATCATATTAAAGAGATATAACAAAGGCAGAAATGACAAAACTTGACAACTGAACGACTATGGGGGTTGAGGATAGATGTGAAAGGTGAGTAGACTGGGAGGATAGTGGTACCCTTAATGAAATATAGAAAATAGGAAGAGGAGAAGAGTGGAAGAGCAGAGTAGATATTGAATATGATTTTGGACATAGTGCATTTAAAATGTCTACATCCAGTTCAAGACATTCTATGGGAAATTGAAGATGCAATAATAAAGTTAATATATTTGAGAATCATCTACATTGAGATGATAATTGAAACCAGGGAAGCTGATAAGGTCATGGAGCACAGTAATTTAGACAGAGGAGGAAAAAGAAAAGAGGGTACAGGACAGAGTCTTGAGGGACTCCCATGATTAGGAGTGACCTAGATGAAATTCCAGCAAAGGAGATTAAGGAGTGATCAGGCAAGTGGGAGGGGAATCAGGAGAGACTGTGTCCCAAAAACCTATAGAAGTAAGTATCAAGAAGAAGAAGGTGATCAATAGGATCAAAATATGTTAAAGGGTAAAAAGGATGAGGTGTGAAAAAAAAAGTCCATTAGATTTGGCAATTAAGATATTAATAACTTTGGAGAGAGCAGTTTTGGCAAATGATGAGGCTGGAAGCAATAGTACAAAGAATTAGGAGAAGAATAAGAACAAAACTAGTGGGGGCATCTATTGTAAGTTGTCTTTTTAAGGAGTTTAGCCAAGAAAGGAAGGAGCTAGAAAGGATAATAGATAGTTCAAGTGAAAAGTTTTTGAAAAAGGGGGAGACATGAAGACACATGGGCATGTTTGTAGAGAAGTAGTAATTACAAAGAGCCAGCATGATTCATCCAAAACAGGTAATGCCAGATTAGCTTTATTTGGCAAGGTTATTAAATTGGTACATGAAGGGATTACTCTTGATATTGTTTACTTAGATTTTACAGACATTTTAATAAATTATCTTCTATCATTGTTATATAAAACAACTGGTGTCAAACAAATAGAATTGGATCCCTGATGAAGCATATTGCCTCAGAAAACTACAAATGAACATTTTGTATGTTGCACTGTATTTTTATTTATTTTGTTAAACATTTTCCAATTATATTTTTGTTTGAGCCTCAGAGGTTTTGTTGGCTTCCATGAATTTGACACTTATGGTGCAGGAAGCAAAGTGGACTAGACAGTAATGGAAAAAATTCAGAACTGGTAAAGTAATCTGGCTTGAGTGATTGTCAGTGGTTCAGTGTCGATGTGAGGAAGAGTCTCAAATGACTTCCTCCAGGATCTGTGCTTGGCTCTGTGCTGTTTAACATTTTGTGAAAGATATAGATAAAGGTATAGTCTATATACTCATTAAATTTGCATAGGATAGGACAGCTAGATGGCTGAGTAGGTAGAGAACCAGGAGGTCTTGAGTTCAAATCTGACCTCAGAAACTTAACACTTACTAGCTGTTGGGCAAGTCACTTAATCTCAATTGCCTCACAAAAAATTCATGGATAATAAGTTGGAAGATATAAGTAACACCCTTGATGTCAAATTCAGAAGTCATAAATATCTGACAGACTAGAACATTGGGCTGAATCTAATATGATGACACTAATAGAGAGAAATATAGAGTCTTAACACTTGGGTACAAAAATATCAAAAGTAAAATATGGGGATAAACATCTTTTGTTTTTAAAAACTTTGAGGTTTTAATTGATTATAAGCTATAGATGAGTCAGTAATGCAACAGACAAAAAAAACTAATGTGATTATTTGAAGCTTAATCTCATCAGTTTTGGCTCAAAAGAGGGAATAACAATCTTTTAGTTGGGTATAGAAATTTATCTTATTCTATATAAAAGTAGAAGAAAAGGGAAAGAAAAGAAGGGGCTTGATAGAAGGGAAGGCAGAAACACTAGAAGAAAAGGGTGAGAGAAGGGGGAGAGTTATAGAAGATAGGGCAGGTAGAGGATGGGGACACAGTGTGGAAAGAGAGAACAAAAGTATATAGAGGGGAGAAAATAGGATGTAGGGAAATACAGAGCTAGTAATCATAACTGTGAATGTGAATGGGAAGAACTTTCCCATAAAACAAAAGTGACTAGCAGAGTGGATTAAAAAACAGAATCCCACAAAACAAAAACAAAAGCTAATGTGATTTCGAACCTCATTAGAGTGCATATCTTTCAGGAATAGGGAGGTAACAATTCTATTTCTACTCTACCCTCATCAGACCTCACTCTTGAGAGTAAGCAGGGAATCAACAACCATTTACATAAACCAAAAAGGATCATACCAGTTCACTTCTGGACATCACGATTTTAGAGAGACATTGATAAATTGGAGAGTATCCAGAGAAAAACAACCATGATGATGAAGGGCATCGAGTTCTTGTCATGTAAAGATTGGTTGAAGAAACTCAGCATGGAGTGAAGGAATTAGCTTGAAGAAAAGAATACTCAGGAGTTATATAATCGCTGTTTTCAGGTATTTAAAAGGGAAGGGTGTTATCATATTATAGAGGGATTAGATTTTTTTATGTTTGACCCCAGAGTGCAGAACAGGGAGCACTGGATGGCTGACATATGATATGCATTAATAAATACATGTTGATTAATTGAAGAATTGATATTGATTAAATTATTGATTCAATGAATGCATCAAAACAGCAAAGGGACAAATTTAGGCTTAACAACAGAGCAAATTTCCTAAAAGTTCAAGTTGTCTAAAAGTGAAATAGGTTCTCTCTCCTTGGAGTCTTCAAGCAGAGGCCAGGCACCTCTTTGTTGGGTAAATTGTAATACAGTTCCTTGTTATACTATATTTCAAAATATAAAGCAAATAAAATAAATGCATTGTTAACTTGGTAACATTATACCTATAAATCCACAGTACTGTATTTATATTTAACAAAAAAAAAATTGGCTTATGAAGAAAGTATTCCTTTCTGAAGAAGCCAGAGGCCATTGATGGCACAATATATGAGGTTTCTGGAATCAAGAAGACCTGAGTTCAAATCTAACCTAGATTCTTAACAACTGGGTAAATCACTTAATCTCTGTTTGCCTCAGTCTCCTCATCTATAAAACAGGAATAATAATAACTTACTCCAGGTTGTTGTGTGGATTGGTGAAACAATATTTGTAAAAAGCACGTAGCCTAATACAAAGTAGGCACTATATAAATGCTTATTACTTCACCTTCCCTTCCCATCTTCTTTATGTGTACTACATTTAGTACACAGAAGACTATTATTAGCAATTATTATTATATTCATTTTGAAAGGTGCAGTCTTGTGTAGGATAAAACTTAAATTAGGCAACAGAGAAAAGAGAGCCAGACAAACAGAGAATAATGGCCAGGAACTAGCCTTGACATCCAATTCTCCTAGTTCTTATGCTGGGAGGCAACAATGTTCTTTACAAAGTTTACCAGATCCCATGTCAGCATCCTTTTGTAGGTGTCCTTAACTGTCCATCTTAAATAGCTGTTGTGGATAAAATTACTATGTTTATACACAAAGGAGATCAAAGAATGAGGAAAATGACCTAAATATACAAAAACATTTATAGCAACAATTTTCATGATGGCTTCCAAGTGGAAATTGAGAGGATACAATCAATTGGGTAATGGCTGAACAAGTATGTTTGAGTATATGTCACATGCGAGTATATGTGTGTACATACAGAAATATTTGTACATATGCATGTATTATATGTATAAGTATATATATATATATGTACATATATATATAAATATATATAAAATATATATATACACAAACACACATGCATATACATACACACACACACACACACGGAATCTTACTATGTTTTAAGAAGGATAAAGGAGACAGTTTTATAGTAACCTCGGATTTGGTTGACCTAATATTGAATGAAGTAGGCAGAAGCAGGAAAATAATTTATATAAAAACAGCAGTATTATAAAGACAAGGAATTTTGAAAAGCTATAGAATTTTGACCAACTGTGATTCCAGAGGACTATTGATAAAGCATGCTACCTACTTCTTGAAGGAGTATCTCAAAATGACAAGGGCAGTTCAGGAATTTGTTTTACTTGTCTCTTTGTAAATTTGTAAAAGGATTTTTTTCCCCCCAATTGGGGTGAATAGATGGGTGGGGCAGCTGAGAGAAAAGGTTGAATTTTTGTTCATTGAAAAAATGAAATAACATTGAAAAAAAAAAAGAAACTGGCAGTGCTTGCTGAGAAACAAAACTCTCAGGGTGACCCACATTCCCAATGTTCATTTACTTGTCTTGGAGAGAAGCAGTACATTCAAGACTGCCTGAATTTTCTATGTTTGTATGGATCTAGTGCAGAGAATCCCCAGTAACCAAGAACTGCTGCTGGGGATGCTAATCTAGCACTGGGCTATAAATGATTTGTACTTTGCTCTCACTGAGTTGCAAAGACAAGTGTTTAAATAAACCTGAGCCAAAACCGGTAGCACTCCCCAGGAAACCGTTGTGAGGTGTTCAGCTTTAGGAAATGGACACTTGTTACTTAATTTAAGTCTTTGTTATTTAATTTCTATCCTGTTTTAAATAAAGGTCCTTTGCTTTACTCTGAGGCCTGGTGATTTGATCAGATTCAGAGGCACCATCGGATCTGAATCCATTTTTTACTGACTCCAAATCCAGCATTCTTCTCACTGAATGGTGCTGCTTCCTCAAAGGCCCAGCTGTTACATTTCCAATACTGAAAGGAAGATATAAAACACAAAATACATAACCACTTAAACAAATGTCTACTAAAAATGATGACTAAACTGAATGCAATAGCTTCCATGTATAATTTCAGTAAAATTTTAATTACTAGCTCTAAGTTTTAGGAAAACTGGATGAGAAAAACATAACATGTAGAAATTTAAAATATTTCTAATTTTGAGCTAAGAAAGACAGCCTGATACATTGGCGTCTATTGTATCCCCTTGTTGTCCATTAATTTTGAATAAATTCTTGTTTCTTCTAATTTTTTCCTCTATTGCCTCCTAAAATTTTATGTCTTAGTAACTCAGATTTTTCTTTTAGAACACATAGATATTTGGTAAGTCATTCAAACCCAGACAATGTGTCTAATCTCTGTTTTTTTACATAATTTCACTCTACTAGATTGTTCAGTTCATATGACATGATCTTCCTTTGTGAATTGCTTTATCCTGTGACTAGTGATACTTCTTTTAAAAAGAAGCTTGAAAGAATGATCTAAAAAAACATAAATGCCACTTGATAGCTAGATAGAATGAAATTCTAAAAGAATTTACAATTTTAAAAAATGAAGAATAAAGAAGAAAATTCAGTTGAAGACTTCTTAAAATGAATTTAAAGGAAAGAGAACAAGGTGACATTTTAAAAACAAAAAAAAATGTTCTTCTTTTAAAAGGGTCAGACATGGGTATTTAGCAGATCACTTTGATAATAGAGTGAAGAATATATTGGAGTGGGGAGTGACTTGAGACAAAAAACAAAACAAAACAAAACAAAAAAAACCAACCATCATGTTATTATGGGAGTCTAGGTGAGAAGTAAGAGAAGACCTGCTCCAGAGTATCATGGCTGTATAAATAAAGAGAAGAGCACATATGTGAGAGATGTCATGAAGGGAGAAGCAACAAAACATGGCAACAGATTGGGATATATGGGATGAATAGAGGTGACATTAAGTTGTCCAGTCTAGTTGACAGAGAGTTCCTGGTCACTAATGAGGAAACCAGTACAGAGGAAGATTTCAGAGTAAAGATATAATGAATTCTGTTTTAGACATGTTCAACTGAGATGAGAAGACGTCCAGTTCAAGATGTTCAATAGGTAATAGATGATATATAGAGGGAGAAAAGAATTTTCAGTGTAAACATTTATATCTCAGAAATCAGCAATCACTACATTTCTGGGCTTGATTTATCATTTTGTTGATTACCTAGATTTAAGAAATTGTAAATAATGTAGATTAAACTTAAAAGTGCTCACTTGTGCTTTTGTTAAACATTTCTAGCACACACCTATACAGCTTTATCTCAGCAGAAGTACAGTAAAAGGCTCAGGGAATGAAACCATCCCCTAGACTGAAGGTCTAAAAGTTGGATGAGGATGACGATGAAGGTAATAATAACTGGCATTTATATAGGTTTGAAGAATGTGCCATATCCATTATCTCACTGGAACTCCACAACACCCTCCAGGACAGATCTCTGGGGGATACCTCAGTTAGTAGGTATGTTTTGGAGGAAAATTCAACGAAGGAGTTTGAATAATGGTCAGATAGGAGAAGAATCAGGAGAGAACAGGTGGCATGAAAACCTAGAGAGAAAAAGATGGTGGTCAATGGTTTCAAAGGATACAGAGAGGTAAAAAAAAAAAAAAATGAGGATTGAGAAAAGGCTGTTAGATTTGGTTATTAAGAGATCACTGGTAATTTTGGAAAAGGCAGTTTTATTTGAATGATGAAGGCTAATCCCTCTAAATAAAGTCAGTTTCCTTAAGAACTGAACTCTGTTCAAACTGCATGCCTGGATAAGAACTGGAAATGATGTAGTATCCCAGCTCTTGTGAGCCCAGCAAAAATTTCTTAAGGTTAGAGAGTAATTAAGGGAAAGACTAAAAATGACAAAACTTTTTGAAGATGATCACATTTGAAACTTTGATATGGTTGATTCTTCCAAATTATCTCCCTTCCCTTAATATATCTAGGACTCTACTCCTTCTTCACTAATGTATTTATTTCCAAACCTAATCACCTCCCGTTTTCTCCTCTACCTTCTTCCCAGTATAACATGAAGCAATCAAATATCAGAGAATAGAGGGAGGCAGTGGATATTTTCCCACCTATACTATCCTGGTAAAATATTTTTTTCTTTACTGCGTACCTTTCTGCCATTTGTAATTTTAATTCAATGGTTTTCAATGTCTCTGAGTGTAAAATCAGGACCTGGGAGGAGAGAGCCGAGTTTAGGAAGAAAAACATGCAGAGAGAAAAAGTAGTCAGTCAAAATGAAAAAATCTTAGGAAATAAGATCTTCTGTAATAAATATTTTGCAGATGGAAAGAGGATCTTTGTTAGCATGAAACCCAATAAGTCATGTTCAGGTCCTTTATTATCTTTAAGAATAATAATGTCTCTCAGGCACTTAGATGTTACTAGTTGTATGACTCTGGGCAAGTCATTAAATCACAATTGCCTCATCAAAAAAAATAATAATAAAAATAATACTCTCCTTAACACAATATAGGCTAAAATGTTGAAGGTGAGAGAATGGTAATGATTTTGGTTAAATGACAAAATAAATAAATAAAGTAGACTAAATTAAAAATAGGATTTTTTCCCTCCCCTAATGATATCCACCTCTTTCTACGTATCTTCTGGGAAGTATGAAAGAATACCAAAGACCTATCTTTATGCCTTATTATGGTATTAGATGTTGAGGTTATGCCAGCCAAGCATAATTACTGTCATGTCTAATTTAACCTGAAAAATCTTAGAATATGGACCTGGAAGTGGTCTGCTTATCTGTTACCTGGGGACCACCCTAGCTAAATTCCTAGGGGATCTGAACCAATTTGGCTGCAGGATGATTCTGCCCCAGCAACTCTTGAAGACCATTTATTAAGTTAAAGAGAGGTTGCAATCTGGCTCTGTGTAAGAAGTACCCACATCAATGAAATGATAGATTCTTAAAGTATGGAAGAGCAGTAAAGATTTAAACTTTTAAGTGATTTCATGTCTCATAGAGTGAGGAAACTTGATAAAATGAAGATAGTAGATTCAGAACTGAGATCATAATTTTAGAGTTGGGAGAAATATTAGTGCCCATAGAGTTCGATTTTTCTCATTTTATAAAGGAGGAAACTAAGGTCTAAGAGATTAAGTGATTTTGTACAGAGTCCCAAAGGTAACATCAATGAGAATTGAACCAGACCTTTCAACTCCAAATCTAATGCGCTTCATTGTACCACTTTGCCTTTCTTAATTTGCAAAACAATCTCTTCCTACATGGTCAGTCTATATAATTCATAGCCAAAACTTATTAGTTTATCAAATGCTATAATTTGGCTTTATATTTTTAAAAAATCAAATCCATTGTCTCATAAAAATTGAAGATAAGCTACATATTAAAAAAAGAATCTTTTCCTCCTTATTATTATAAAATTGTGTAACTGCCCAGATACATTGTAAATAGCTTACTTTCTTCTAACATGGCAGGTCACAACTTGCCCACTGCAAGCTGCCATGTCTTCCTAACTAACCAAATTTTACAGGAAAATATCTTGAAATTTTCAAAACTGATTTCCCAACAGTTTTCTAGCATTTTTCTTTATTCAGCAAAACATCAGATCATATAAGTAATCTTTGAAAATAAAGACTTGGGTTTATTGCTAGGACTATTGGCCTTTGATAGGTCTGGGCCCATATGCTTAAAGTAATAAGAAAAGCATCACAAATACCAATGTTTATATTATTGTGAATTAATACTGTATAGAATTAACATAGGAAACAAGGTTGCCTCATAGATAGTAGCCAGAATCAGAAAGAATTAGATTTAAGAATAATATATATTGAATATGTGACAAGTTATTTTATCTTTCAGTGCCCCCAAGAAATACTTGAACCCTACAAATTGTAGAACAGCTGTAAATCTGTACAGGGCATTTTCTTGCAAGGAGTTGTCTGTACCAATGAAACCACAAGTCTGACCTAGAAAAAAAAAGAAATAGACATAATATTAGCTTCTTATCTACTTTATTAGATTATTGTAATTAAGATAGTGATGACTTGGCAATCCTGAAAGGAGGTGATTTAATTCTGTTTTACATTTGATACAAAACTCATTATTGGTTTAAAAACACAGTAAATTATAAGCTTTAAAATACTTTAAGGATATAAAAATATTTTTAAAACCGGTGAAATGAATCTTTTATATTTGGAAATGATATGTAGCAAAGAAGTTGATGCTACTAGAATGTGAATTTTAAGAGCCTGAGAATTCAGGCTTTTGATCATTATAACACTATAATCATTCTTGGTTTTTTTGTTGCTTTTTTTTTTTTTTTGCTGAGGCAGTTGGGGTTAAGTGACTTGCTCAGGGTCACACAGCTAGGAAGTGTTAAGTGTCTGACCAGATTTGAAGATTTGAATTCAGGTTCTCTTGACTTCAGGACCAGCACCCTATCCATTGCACCATCTAGCTGCTCCCAAGCCTATAATAAATTTTTTTGTTTCTTTTTACAGCATGATAGAAGCTCAAAGCTTCTAATCTCAGCAGTTGGCTGAGTCCAACCCATATTTGAGGACTAACAAGTACTCATCCAGTCCTTTGAGGAGCTCTGAGAAGTGGCAACTCACTACCTTCTGAGGCAACCCACTTCATTTAGGGATAACTCTACTTATTAGGAACTTTTCATTAAATCAAGCCTGAATCTGCCTTTTTTTTTTTTTTTTTTTTTTGCAATTTCTACCTACCACTTCCTGTTCTACCCTCTGGGTAGAAGTTGAATCTCTCATCTTGATTACTCACATACTTATGATTCAAAATGACTCTCTTTCCTTCTTCCTCATTTCTATATCCCAAACCAAGTAAATGGAAATAATAATATTATTCTTAAGTGTTGTAATCAATAGTCTGATAACAAAGTTCTGAATTAATAAAGACTAGGAATTCTTGAGGGCTTTCACATAATCATTTTGAGCACACAGCATAATTCCTTGCCTCCTCATGTATGAAGATAACTTGCATTTACTAAGGAGTCAGGAAACCCATTTCAATGTTGAGTTTCTAGTGAGTCTTTCCAGCATCATCCTAAAAGTAAGGCACTCCAAGGTGGTGAAAAACATCACTAGAGTTTACTTTCCTTCTCCATACCTGTGCAGTCCATGTGGGTCACAGTACTTAAAAGCTGTTTTCATTTCTCTTCGTCATGCATCATAGGATTCTCAATTTATAGATAGAAAGGATCAAAAAGATCATCCAGTGTAAAACCCTCCTTGTATAGATGAAATAATTTTGAAACCCAAATCTTGACTCCCTAATCTTTCCTTCTGGCTCCTCCTTTCATCTTTGGGTCACTTCACTGCATAGTCTCCAGGTTCTAGTGCAATTCTGTCCCCCACCCTTATTACTTTTCCCACATATCTTTTTTATCTGAGCACAACCTAATCTCTTGAAGCTCTCAAGACTTAGAACCTCCATCACAATTCTACACTGCCATTGCCTCTGAACAGTCATACTTTCCCACTGTTACCACCACTTCTCAGCATAATGTTACAGTTGTTTTAAAATGAGCCAGTTCAGGCCAACTTACCTCAGGACTAGTCAATATATTTCCGGTCCTTTTGTTAGTCAGACCTACAAATTTACCTTGATGTCATCAACCAACCAACAAAAAACAACCAAAAAACGCTTCTTATACAAGCTTCTATACTCTTGGAATCAACTTAAAATTCCCAATATGCACTAATTAGCTAAGTTAGGTTGACTGAATTTCATTCACATTTTTGTTTTTCTCAGGATGCTAGCAGTGTGTCTCTCCTCATGCTTGGTTAGTACTTCCCACTGATTCCTTTTGGAGCAAAGGGAAATACTTTTCCCACCATTTTGTTTTCATTCCAGATCATCCAAATTAGCTTGATTCACAGAGAAATCTCTCAAAAGTATTAGAAATATTGGCTGGAAAGAAAACAAAGGTAGTGGATTCTACACGTAATCTACTATGTATGCAAAGGTTTATAACCAGTGATACTTAAGATGGACCAATGTGCTACTGTAAGTCTGATCCTAATTAAAGTCATGGATGAAATAGTTTGCCTACTGCTTAAAGTATATCCTAGAAATTAGGTTGTTGAAAATTGTTTTTAACTCTTTCGGGTTACTAGCGTGCTACTGAGTTAATTATGATGTTGGTGCTTAATTGATACTTTAATGATTTTTAAAAGTTAACTCATATTTTCATTATTCCTATTTCTCTGAACACTGTGTTATAAGAAATGAGTTGCGATAATGTGGTAGACAAAACCCCAAATTACTAGATAGCTTGAACCTAAAAGTAGTTATTTTGAAAACTGTGCAGTAAACACATATTCTTATAGTTGTCTCAAGACTATTCAACCCACAGAGACATTACTAAATGTCTGCCATAGTAGAAAGAACAAGACAGACATCACTAGCACTACAGAGTGGACAGTAGTCTCTGTTTTAGAAAATTTACCTAGATATGTTCTATCATTAAGATTATAATCAGCAGGTGCTCCAAAAAAAGGGGCCACTAAAAACCATGAATTTGTAGGTGTTTCAGAAATTGGTCTCGTCATTCTGCAACTACAGAGTGAAAGATAAACCAGGAACATGAGAAGAGAGGAGAGTGGGAAAGGCTTTCCGGGGCAAAATAACCATCATGGTCCTGATGGTCTAGGTTTCTCCAGGTATATGGTAAGCATTTAATAAATGCTTGCTGACAGATTTTTTCCTTCCGTGCTTATATGGCATCAATTTGCTTTGTGAATTATCCAGCAATTTGTGCATTTTTCCTATATCTAGTCTCCCCTGTCTCTGATCATGGACACCAGCAGCTCAGAAAGGTATAAAGTGGAAAGTGATTAGATGAATGCTCAAATGAACAGCTTGTCATTTCTTTCTTGATACTTCCTATGGATGCGTTGTCCTTTCCATAAAGATGTGTTTACCTGTTTATACTAATAATTTTGACGCTATAATATGATTCTGAAGGGAAAGTATTGATGAGAAATGCCTTCCCTCAATGAAGATGGACAAGTTAGAGTCCTAGAATTGTTTGAGAAGTTATGTGGCTTCTCTCTCAGTAATAGGTACCTAAAGCAGAATTTGAACTTGGGTCTTCCTAACTGAAGCAGGCTCTCTATCTGTGAGATTTCATTAGCTGCACTCCTTCCTGGTACCTACAATGCTAACAGTTTAAAATTTTCTCCATCATATGCTTTGTGAGGGGAAGAGAAAAGCATATTACCTATTAGGTAAGACAAACTTGTCATGAAGATTTATTATATCATCCAACTTGTTCGACCTAGAAAACATTAAAAAAATTTTCCGATTTGTTCCATTCCACTGACTTAGCAGTATATTTTTATTAATCATTCTGAAAAGCAACACAAAACACTAGAATCAAGAAGTATCAACAATTTTTCCGTCTTTGCCAACAACTCTGTGGTTTTAGAAAAGTTACATAAGCCTCATTAAGTATTCTTCCTTTACTTATCTTATATGAATGTTGAGCTAGATAATATACTTAGAGATAAGGTGATCAAAATAATTAATATGCTTGTTAATTTACCAGTTAGTAAACATTGTTGTCCAGTCACTTCATTCATGTCTGACTTTTTTTTGTTCCTGAGACTGGGGTTAAGTGACTTGCCCAGGGTCACACAGCTAGGAAGTGTTAAGTGTCTGAGACCAGATTTGAACTCGGGTTCTCCTGAATTCAGGGCTGGTGCTCTGTCCACTGTGCCACCTAGCTGCCCCTATGACTGATTTTTTATAATCCTGTTTAGGATTTTTTTTTTTAAGCAAAGATACTGGAGTTGTTAACATCCTTTTACAATTCATTTTTTAGATAAGGAAACTGAGACAAACAAGGTTAAGTGACTTGCCCAAGGTCACATAGCTAATAAGTGTCTGATGCCAAATGGAACTTACAAAGATAAGTCTTCTGGACTCCAGGCCAGGCATTCTATCCACTGTACCACTTAGTAAACATTAAGTGCCAACTATGTTCCAGGTACTATGTTAAGTACTTGGGATACAAAAATAATAGACAGATCCTGCCTATAAAAAGTGGTAATGGTGTTGGTAAAGTTGGTAAAGAAGAGGAGGGGAGATCATACCCAGTTCTGGAAGAAGAAGAAATCACTTCCTAAAGAATGATGGAAGAGTCCAAAGGAGTACAAATAAATATCTTTGTGGCTTATTTTTAAAAAAGATCATCTAAAGGAGACTGTTGACTTTTAAAACCATGACTATATTTGAGAGCTATCTAGTATGGGCTTATATTAATTCTGAAATTTATTATTTTTTTTTTATACTTGATAATTTTTTTTCTTCTGCCTTTGAGAAAAACCAGAAGAGAGATGACTTGCCTACAGTATTAAAGTAAAAATAGTGATCTAAGGTCATTCTAAAGTCAGGCAACAGCAGCAGGACATTTTGAAACAAAGAGGGTCTCTGTGTTACTTAAGGACCCTAGAGAGAAACAATGACATTCAGTGAGCTCCGGGGGACTTGTGCTTATGGTGCCTGCTTAGCAGATGGTCCCTTTTTTTTTTTTAATTTTAAGTGAGGACCCAAATGGGCTCATGGGGGAAGGAAGACTCCAGAGCTGGCCTGTGACATTGGAAAGTTCTGTGATCAGCCTGCTGAACCTTTGGGCTAGAGAGAGTATGTCTGGCTTGCCAACCAGCATAATGATCATGAGATGATGTCTTCTTTTTCTCTTCAGGACTTTGAAAGCAGGATATTAGAAAACATTTTCCCAAGAAGTTTTTGGGCACATTCAAAAGAAACTTGGCACTGGGAAGAACCTTTTGGAACCTGACCAGAAGACTGAGTTGAGGGAGGGATTGAGATATCAGTCTTGTCTAGAACGATTGGGATGCCCGCACTCAAAAGTTTTAACTTTTGTTAGTTTCATTTTTTTTTTTTCCTTGAAAGAAGCAATGTGATATAATGGTTAGGAAGTCAACTAGTAAGGCTTGTGTGCAAATCCCTCCTCTGACATATACTAGTTGTATGACTTGTCGAGTAATTTAACATCTCAGTGCCCTAGGCAGCTTTCTTTCTTTCTTTCTCCTTTCTTTCTTCCTTTCTTTTTTCTTTCTTTCTCTTTTCTTGCTTTCTTTGTCTTTTCTTTCTTTCTTTCTTGCTTTCTTGCTTTCTTTCTTCCTTCCTTCCTTCCTTCCTTCCTTCCTTCCTTCCTTCCTTCCTTCTTTCCTTCCTTCCTTCCTTCCTTCCTTCCTTCCTTTCTTTCTTCCTTTCTTTCTTTCTTTCTTTCTTTCTTTCTTTCTTTCTTTCTTTCTTTCTTTCTTTCTTTCTTTCTTTCTTTCTTTCTTCCTTCCTTCCTTCCTTCCTTCCTTCCTTCCTTCCTTCCTTCTTTCCTTCCTTCCTTCCTTCCTTCCTTTCTTTCTTCCTTTCTTTCTTTCTTTCTTTCTTTCTTTCTTTCTTTCTTTCTTTCTTTCTTTCTTTCTTTCTTTCTTTCTTTCTTTCTTTCTTTCTTTCTTTCTTTCTTTCTTTCTTTCTTTCTTTCTTTCTTTCTTTCTTTCTTTCTTTCTTTCTTTCTTTCTTTCTTTCTTTCTTTCTTTCTTTCTTTCTTTCTTTCTTTCTTTCTTTCTTTCTTTCTTTCTTTCTTTCTTTCTTTCTTTCTTTCTTTCTTCCTTTCTTCCTTCCTTTCTTTCTTTCTTCCTTTCTTCCTTCCTTCCTTCCTTCCTTCCTTCCTTCCTTCCTTCCTTGCTTTCTTTCTTTCTTTCTTTCTTTCTTTCTTTCTTTCTTTCTTTCTTTCTTTCTTTCTTTCTTTCTTTCTTTCTTTCTTTCTTTCTTTCTTTCTTTCTCCTCCTTCCTTCCTTTCTTTTTTCTTTCTTTCTCTCCTTCTCTTTTTTTCTCTCTCCTTCCTTCATTTTTCCTTCCTTCTTTCCTTCCTTCCTTCTCTTCTTCATTTCTTTTTTTCTTTTTTCCTTCCTTTCATACCAACCTTCATTGGTAAGAAGTTTCATCACTTAGAAGCTCCTAATTCTAAGATTCTTGTCCCTAACCTTATCCCTGAAGTGGCCATAAGTGCTTTAAAATGCCTTTTGAGTGATTGATGCACAAATAAATGAATAATCCATTCAGGAAGTGAAGTTGAGAAGGAGATTTAAATCTCAATTAGATGGAGTTATTGTTCGTAGTTAGTAATATTTATACCTCTTACACTAGACTATTAAAAAAAAAACACAACTGGTACTAGAGCACTAACAAGAAAAGCTGGAGGATGTAGGACTCATTTTTTCCTTGTTCAAATCCATCTGGATCTGAGGGAACTCAAAAATGATTCTAGCACAGAGGACGATGATGAAAGGACTATAGTCATGAAATGTTATTTCAGCCCTGCATTTATTTCTTATTGGCAATGTGAAGCAAATGATCTTTGCACAATGAACAAAAATTTATAATTAATTTTTTTTATGAGATTTTGATTTGATTGAAGGATAGCATGGCATAGTAGATAGAGAACTAACCTCAGAATCAGGGAGTTTAGGATCCAAATTTCTTATCTGCTACATTTTGACTATGTCACCCAAGGCAAGTTTTTCAGTGCCCTAGGCATTTTTCTAAGACTATACATTTCAGAAAAGGTCTAGATATAACAATCTAAATTGTTAAGAGGAGTTCGCTGTATTAATAATCACAGGTCCACTCCTACCTCAAGATTTCGATTGTATCTGTTAATGTCTAGAAGATCATAGTGATTTTTTAAATACTGAAGAATAATGTTATTAATGAACATTGATGTAGAATATCACATAAAACATTGGCAAACACAATACAACAATGTATCCAACAATTCATTATAATCAAGTAGCATTTATGCCAGAAATGCAAAGATAATCCTATAATAAAAAATATAAACCACATCGATAATATTATATAATTATGTAGCATATAAGTTCAAAATGCCCTTGTTATGATCTTTCAAAGCTTCTCTTTCCCCCATCATTTCAGTGAACAGTTTAATGACTGAAAGAGGCAGAAAAAAAAAGAATATTTGCATAAAAAAGTGATAAACATTAACTTGTAAAGAAACACAATTTCTCAGTTAAAATGTTGAGCAGAGACAGACTGTTCTGAGGATCTGTTAGAGAACTGTTGTGTATGTAAATATACCTCTAAGACATGTTTGAAGGTGGAAAAATGACTGAGGCAATGTTGATTACATGGCATTATGATCCAGAAGTTTATTTAAGCATGTGGCTTAAAAATATTTTGAAGCATTTAAGTGACAAAATTATAAATAAAAACAAGATTTGGGGACTATGGGAAGATTTTTAAAGAACCATTGAATTCATACTTGACATAAAAGCAGATTTCTTAAATTTTATGTCATAAAATAATGATAATATTATACCATAATATAAGATAAAGATGAATCATGGACCATGAGGAGGCTCTAAGTTGAGGCATTAGAAATTGGCAAATCAGAGAAGAAGCTCTAGGGAGAGAGTTAGAAGCCAGAAAGTAGGCTGAACTACAGCTGACTCTTCAGCTACTTTGCTAGAAATATGCTGATTGGAAGAGAGGCATTGCTTTGTTGATTGGCTGGAGAAAATATTAGAGTAGATGCTGGAAGCTCATTTGAAGAGAACTGAATCCGTTTTTTGTACAAAACTGTTTGAACTTATTGTTCAAACCTCTGGGGGAACCTAAGTTATTCTCTACAGACATTTCTGGTTTGAAAGAGAAAAACAGAGGGAGAGAAGATAGGTTTTGTGTCTGTTGAGCTGTGAGCTCTGCTTTAGAGTAAGAAAAGGCTTGGAGCTGATTGGACAGAGCAGAATCTACTGCTATTTGCAGATCTGAGAACCTGGCAGTTCTCCAGCACAAAAGAACTACTTGTCAATGAAAGGGCACACATAACACTTTTCCCTCAGTGCCCTTTTAAGGATTGCTATGAGTGAATAGAGATTGTCATTGCTTCTTCAGCTGGAGAGCAGAATAAGAATCATTTTGTCCTACAGGAAAATGGTAAGGATTAGGAGAACAGCTAGTAAAAGGGGGACTTTGTGTGATGCTCTTGAAGAAGTTAGGATAACAAGGTCTGCAGTACAAGATTGTGAAGTACCCTGAGCACATTTGGGTACTTCCCTGCTGGTTTCCATGAGCGTAGGCTCATTCTTCTTCATAGACATTATTTATAAAGAATGTTAGCCTGGTGGTTCGTTTTATTATGAGTAATTCTCAGCCGATCTTCTATTGAGAAAATGTTTTATTACTGTTACTTTTGTTTAAGTAAGTGGTTTATGTTTTAAATTTAACATTGTGATAGTATTTGATTATGTGTAAATGTGAGGAAGAAGAATGAAGGCTCAGTATCCAGAGAGTTTCCTTACTATACAGAATTAACCCTAAGACCCTGAAAGAGTTTTAAATACAGCAACAAGGTGTACTTTCCTCTGTAGCCCCAAATTTGTAAGTGTTCATACAGGTTGTGTGAAGAAGCCAGTCTTAGAGTATGAGAATGGGAATCCATGCCATAATTGTCCTACACATGGAACTTCTTCTTAAAATGCAAATCTATCTTTTAAATATCAATATTCTTCCAGTGATGTTGTATGGTAGAAATCATAGAATTCTATAGTTTATCAAGAATTAAAGCTGAATATGCCAAAAGATTATAGAATTGTGCAGACCCTTTGATCCAGCAGTGTTACCACTAGGTCTGTATTCCAATGAGATCATAAAAGAGGGGAAAGGATCCATATGTGCAAAAATGTTTGTAGCAACTCTCTTTGTGGTAGCAAGGAACTGGAAATCAAGTGGATGTCCATCAATTGGGGAATGGCTGAATAAGTTATGGTATATGAATGTAATGGAATATTATTGTTCCATAAGAAATGATGAGCAGATGGGTTTCAGAAAAGCCCAGGAAGACTTACTTGAGCTGATGTTGAATAAAGTGAGCAGAACCAGGAGAATATTGTACCCAGTAACAATAAGATTATGTGGTGATCAATTATGATAGACTTACATCTTCTCAGCAATACAGTGATCTAGTTAGACTTGGGATAGAAAATGCCATTTGTAAACAGAGAGAGAACTATGGAGACTGTGGATCAAAACATAGTATTTTCACCTTTTCTGTTATTGTTATGTTTGCTTGCTTTTTTTCTTGTGTTTTTTTCCCTTTTTAATCTATTTTTTTCTTGCACAACATGACAAATACGGAAATATGTTTACAAGAATTGCATATGTTTAACCTGCTATTTCAGGGAGGGAGAGGGTAAAGGAAAGAGGGAGAAAAGTTTTAAAGACAAAGTTTTATAAAACTGAATGTTAAAAACTATTTATACATGTGTTTGGAAAAATTAAATACTATTAAAAAAGAGAAGCTATTATAATAAATCACATGGCTGGTAGCAAGGGTCTTTATATCAGAATGGTGCGAGGGGAGGTAGAAAGGAGAGGATTGTTGTGATGGCTTTTGTGGATTTAACATTGACAGGAATTGACAGTCATTCTGATGAGGCTGAAAATGCTGGAAGACACCAAGATTTTGAATATAAGTAGAGTAGAAATCTTTTTAAAGCTTATAACCCAGGTTTGCAGTTTGGTGAATTTACACAGATTCCTTATTGACAGAAAGAAAGATTCGAGGCTATGTGTCTATGTAAGGGACTGAGTTAGTAAAATCTTACTAGAAAAGATAACTTCTTGCTCCCATCTTTGAGAAATGACCCATGTACAGTAATAGTTTCAGATTCTAAAGAGAGATCCTTCAAAAGAGGAGATAGAAGTGACTCTGGGAGACAGTAGATATACAGAGGATCCAGCATCTCAACATATTCCTAACTAGAGACTTTGGGAAATTTCCTGATGGATGAGATTAGAGAGTTGAGCTGAGACATCTTACTCCTAGTAGGAGAGTCATTAATTTTTCTGTAAATTCTAACCTATATAACTTCTCTGATATCTGTTTGTTATTTGTTTGGATAAATGGGTTTTCTTGTCAAAAAAAATTGCCATCCACATCCAGAGAGAGAACTATGGATACTATTTTCAGTTTTTTTGATTGTTGTTTATTTATTTGCTCTTTTTCCTATGGTTTTTCCTTTTTCTGGTTTTTCTTTCAAATATAGAATATGGTTAAAATGATTATACATGTGTAACATATCAGATTGCTTGTATCTTGGAGGGAGATTAGGTAAGAGAGGGAAGCAGAAAAAAGTTTTGAAACTCAGAATCTTACAAAAATGAAGGCTGAAATTTTTTTTTACACATAACTGGAAATATAAAATACTATTGAAATTTTTAAAAAGAATCAAAATGGAAGATTATACAAAGTAAACTTGAGAGCGCAACATGATTATGAATGGGCTACAAACATAAAAAATGAGGAAGTACATACAGGAGAATCAACATGAAGGAAGTTATCAGAAAACTGTTTGATTCAAATAAAATAAAAGTTGTCACATAGCAAGAGTGAAACAACAAATAGATAGCTTGAAGACTTCATTGGTACTGTCATATTAGAAGATGGGCCCCCAGTGCTTCTTGTAGATCCCTTGTGGTAGATTCGGAGAAGAACATGGAGAAAAATTTTGAGATATGGATAGCCATGGATAAATTATACTTATTATCATTGGAGGGAATAGCTACATTACTGAGATCAAGGTACCAGAGAATTTAAGTGTTGCTCTATCTTTGTCTTTGTCTGTCTGTCTCTTTTTCTAGATAACATTTAGAGAGTGTTTAAGGTTTACAAAGTAATTTACTTGTACTAGTTCATTTGGGGTAGGTGCTATTATTTTAAATACATTTTAATATATTTTTTATTTTTATATTCTATATTTTATAGAGATGATAATATGAGGGAAGGTCCTGGGAGCCACTCTGGAAAACAATTTGGAACTATGCCTCAAAGTCATGAAACTCTTCAGAACTGCTGGCAATATTATCACTAAACTTATCAAGGAGAGCAAAGAAAGAAGAAAATAATCCAACCATAATAAATTATTTATAGAAACTCTTTTTGTTGTTGTTGTTGTAGAAGATAACTGAAAACTAAAGAGGTATCCATCAATTGAGAAGTGGCTGAGCAAATTATGATATATGAATATAATGAAATATTTTTAGACTGGAAGAAGTGACAGAAGGAGTGGTTTCAGAGAAACCTGGGAAAACTTGTATCAAGTGATAAAGAGTGAAATAAGTAAAACAAAGAAAACAAATTGTATGAAATTCATGATGTTATAAAGACAAATAACTGTGAAAGACTTAAGAATGCTAGTCAAAACAATGACCGAACTCAACTACTATTCCAGAGGACCAGTGATGAAACAGATATTGGTAAATAAGTTGTAGTTAACAGTGATCATTTTGTAATGCTTATTGTGAGCACTCTAACTATAGTTGTGTGTGTGTATGTGTGTGTGTGTGTGTGTGTGTGTGTGTGTGTAGATATAATTGTATATTTATACACACATGAACTTTAATAGCACAACACTGCACTAAGACTTTTGGAACTTCCTGCATATCTATCTGTTGATCTACTTTATGTGTTGGCTTCCCCATTAGAGTGAGCTGCGAGAGGGCAAAGACTTTTTTTTTTTTTTTTTTTTTTTGCATTTGTTTGTATCTCCAATACTTAGCACAATGAATGGCACATAGTAAATACTTGATGACTGACCTAACAATTGGACTAATCTAATCTTCCCAAAGTGAAGATCTGACCTTGTCATTTCCCACCTGTCCTGACCTAGAGAGTCTAGTGTAGGATGAAGGGGATGGGAAATCAGCCAGTTTCTCTAGTCCTGAAGGTGTCTCCCATTTGCTGAAAGATAAGATTTGCCCCTGTGAGGAAAGGAGCCCATCAATGAAATGGAGAGCAAATGCTCTCTCCATACTCCGACATGCAATCTGCCCTAATTTGTATTATCTACTTTATTTCCACCTTATCTAGCTAATGTTGCTAAAGATGAGTATCATTTTCTACATGGCTTGGCAGACAAAACACAGGGTTTTTCTTTTTGTGGTTGTGGTTGTTTTGTTTTTGTTTTTATTTTGAAGGGATAGGGGAGATTTTTTGTATCAATAGATTTAGAATTAGATGTTTAAATAGTTATGGCAAACAGACTATGAGCACAAATTTATCAGATTGTTTGAAATTGAACTTACATGAAGCTCCTAAGGATGGTAATAGCAAAATAATTTTGGAGAAGGGTATTGAAACAATATTAATTTAAGAAATTATGAAATGGGACAAACATGCCTGATTGTTCAGGTACTACTTGGAAAAGACCACAACTGGCAGCAAGAAACTTTTTGACATCATAAAATGGGGTTGTAATTATTCTTTAATAATCATTGAGGATATGGGGGCAAACAGCAAGAAAGTACAGAAGCCAGCAGTGAAAGGGGTATAGGGTTAGATGTCAGGGGGACAGAGAATGGGATGGTGAAGGAAAATAGGCAATCTGAGGAAAAAGACAGGGAGGGAGAGAGGGGCAGAGAATATCAATTACATAATGATGAATTAGAGTTGAGAACTCTAGGCAGTATGGACCTGATAGAAATAGAAGAGTACTGGGGGGTGGGGGTAGGGAGAAGGGAGGATTTTGAAATCTCATTTTTATAGAGAATTGAGGGAAACAGCTTAATTCTTATCTGTGCCATCTTGGTGTTCAATAACATATCCAAATCATCTCAAATTTATTGGTGAACAGATCTCAAACTATTACAAAGGGCTTATCATCAGAACAATCTGAACTGGCCAAGAAACAGAGAGGCAAATATGTGGGATAGATGTTTGATGATCACCACATATCACAACATATAATCTCAATGCAAATAATTCTCAAATCTGTATATCTTGCTCTAGTCTTTCTGTTGAGTTCCAGTCCCCAACTGAACATCTCCACTCGCTCCCCCAACCTACCCCTCCACCAGACTTCCTTACTTTTGTCAAGATTACTACTGTTCTTCTAGTCACCCAGGTTTGCAAACTTAAAATTATGCTTCTCAAGCACTCTATCCTCACTCACTCTCATTTCACATATCATGTTCACTCTACCTCCATAAAATTTTTCTACTCATGTAATTACTACTCTTATTTAGGGCCTTATCACTTCTCATGTGCTCACATGATGACCAGAAGAAATGATACAAGGACACCCTCAAGGTCTCTGAAAAACGTTGGAATTGATTACATGACATGGGAGATGCCGGCAAAAAGAGTACCTAGCATAGAATAATAGTATCAAAACCGCTGTGCTCTATGGGCAAAACAGAAGCGAAATAGCTTAAAGCCCAACCCAAAATTCCCCGAAAACTCCAAAAACTCAAAAAACCCTCAAAATACAATCAGACAACCAAAAAGCCCCCTCCAAAAACAAACTAAAAAAACCCCAAACCTTTGAGATGTGTAAATGAAGAGAATCCATCCCAAATATTCATATGGATTATCTGTACCTGACCTATGGTGGAGCATTCTGAGCTCAGACTGGTCCAATCAATGAGATACATTGTAATGACTAACAAAGTGATGCCATTTTGGTTCTCTTTTAAGAATGAAGGACAAATCTCAGAATCATCTCTGAACTAGATTATTATATAGCTTCCTGATTGTTCTCCCAGTCTCTCTCTCCTCTTTTGCTTCTCAGATGGCAAAGTGATTTGCATAAAGCATAGATCTGACCAAATCACTCCCCTTCTAAAACATTCCTCTGGTTTCTTATTAAGTTTAGGGTAAAATACAAACTCCTGTGTTTAGCATTTAAAACCCAGTTCCAATCTTCCTTCTAGGCATCTCCTCTGAAACTATTGGCATTTTCCTTCATAAGTCCTTTCAGGTTGATTTGATCATATAGCTCAAAATAGTTTAATCATTTACAGTTAGTCTTTATACAATCTTATGGATGCTGCACATGATGTTCTCTTGGTTCTGCTTGTTTAACTGTATTATTTCATTCAAGTCTTTCTATATTTTTCTAAACCAATCTGATTATCATTTCTTCTAGCATAGTAGTATATTCTTTTACAATCATATACCACAACATGTTTAGCCATTCCCCTGATAAGCACAACTATCCAGCTCTTTGCTGCCATAAAGAAAATAGCTATAAATATTTTAGAGCATATAGGTTCTCTTCATTTCCCCCTGATCACCCAGGAAACAGTCCTAATGGTGGTATTGTTGGATCAAAGAGTATGCGCAGTTTTATAACTCTTTGGGTATAATTCCAAATTTTCTTCAACATGGTTGGATAAGTTCTCAGTTTCACTACCAGTGTATTAGTGTCCCAAATTTTCCACATCCCCTCCGACATTTCTCATTTATTCCTTCTATTCTATTTGTTAGGTATGAGATGGTATCTCCGAGTTGTTTTGATTTGCATTTCTCTAAACAATAATAATTTAGAGCATTTTTATGTGACCATATGCAGTTTTGATTTCTGCATCCAAAAATGCCAAAAAGATTCATATCTTTTGACCATTTTATCCATTAGGAAATGATTCATATTTTTTTAGCTTTTTGTTTTCAAAATATATGCATAGTTTTCAACATTAATCTTTACAATATCTTGTGTTCCAATTTTTTTTCTCCTTCCCTTTCCCCAAACCCCTGCTCTTAGATAATAAGCATGTTACAATATTAAATATGTACAATTCTTCTATACATATTCCCACAATTATCATGTTGCACAAGAAAAATCAGATCAAAAAAGGAAAAAATGAGAAAGAAAACAGAAACCAGGCAAGCAAACAGCAAAAAAAGGTTCTATACTATGTTGTACCATATTCATTCCCCATAAGTCATCTCTCTGGATCCAGATTACTCTCTCCAACACACATCTATTAGAATTGGTCTGAATCACCTCATTGCTGAGGAGAGTCATGCCCATCAGAATTGATCATCACATAATCTTGTTATTGCTATGTACAATGGTCACTTGTTTCTGCTCACTTCACTTAGCATCAGTTCATACAGGTCTCTCTAAGCCTCTCTAAAATCATCCTGCTGATGATTCATATTATTATAAATTTGAATCAGTTCTTTATATATTTGAGATATTAGGTTTTTTAAATCCAAGAAATTGGTTATAACATTTCTCCCACAATTTTCTGCTTTTCTTCTAATCTTGGCTTCACTGGTTTTATGTAGCATAAAACCTTTTTAATTTAATGTAATCAAAATTATAAATTTTATATCCCACAATGTTTTCTCTTTCTTGTTAATTCATAGATTATTCTTTTATCTATAAATCTGATGGGTATTATGTTCCAAATTATGTTCCATATGCTTATAATTTACTTACGTTTTATTTCTGTATGTCTAAGTCATTTATCCATTTTGACCTTATTTTGGTAAATGATATAAGATGTTGCTCTATACAGTTTTTAACCAAATAGGGAGATTTTTACTCTTCAATCTTACATTTCTGTTTATCAAACTTGAAGTTATTTTTTTAGCTAGTACTACAGTTTTGGTATCACCAGTTTATAATAAAATTTAGGACCTGGTACTGCTAGATTACCTTCTTTAACTTTTTTTCCATTAATTCCTTCAAATGAATTTTATTATTCTTTTGTTGCTCAATAAAATATTTTTTTAGTGGTTTAATTTGGGATGGTACTGAAAGACTAAATTAGTGTAGGTAGAATTGGTTTTTAAATTTTTTTATTACATTTTAAATTTATATTTAATTTTATTATATTGATTTGGCCCATCATGAACAATTACTATTTCTTCAATTATTGAAATCTGACTTTTTATAAAAAGTGCTTTATAATTATAGTCATATAGTTCATTGATTTGTCTTGGCAGATATATTCCCACGTATTACATATTGTCTAAGGTTATTTCTTTTTTTTTTTTTTTAATTTTTATTTTATTTTATAATTATAACATTTTTTTGACAGTACATATGCATGGGTAATTTTTTACAACATTATCCCTTGCACTTACTTCTATTCAGATTTTTTCCCTTCCTCCCCCAACCCCCTCCCCCAGATGGCAAGCAGTCTTATATATGTTAAATATATTACAGTATATTCTAGATACAATATATATGTGTAGAACCGAATTTTTTGTTGCACAGGAAGAATTGGATTCAGAAGGTAAAAATAACAATTTACATTCATTTCCCAGTGTTCCTTTTCTGGATGTAGCTGGTTCTGTCCATCATTAATCAATTGGAATTGGATTAGCTCTTCTCTATGTTGAAGAAATCCACTTCCATCAGCATACATCCTCGTACAGTATCATTGTTGAAGTGTATAATGATCTTCTGGTTCTGCTCGTTTCACTCAGCATCAGTTGATGTAAGTCTCTCCAAGCCTCTCTGTATTTCTCCTGTTGGTCATTTCTTATAGAACAATAATATTCCATAACATTCATATACCATAGTTTACCCAACCATTCTCCAATTGATGGACATCCATTCATCTTCCAGCTTCTAGCCACTATGAAAAGGGCTGCCACAAACATTTTGGCACATACAGGACCCTTTCCCTTCTTTAGTAGTTCCTTGGGGTATAAGCCCAGTAGTAGTATGGCTGGGTCAAAGGGTATGCACATTTTGATAACTTTTTGGGCATAATTCCAGATTTCTCTCCAGAATGGTTGGATTCTTTCACAACTCCACCAACAATGCATCAGTGTCCCAGTTTTCCCACAGCCCCTCCAACATTCATCGTTATTTGTTCCTGTCATCTTAGCCAATCTGACAGGTGTGTAATGATACCTCAGAGTTGTCTTAATTTGCATTTCTCTGATCAATAGTGATTTGGAACACTCTTTCATATGAGTGGAAATAGTTTTAATTTCATCATCTGAAAATTGTCTGTTCATATCCTTTGACCATTTATCAATTGGAGAATGGCTTGATTTCTTATAAATTAAAGTCAATTCTCTGTATATTTTGGAGATGAGGCCTTTATCAGAACCTTTAACTGTAAAAATTTTTTCCCAATTTGTTACTTCCCTTCTAATCTTGTTTGCATTAGTTTTGTTTGTGCAGAAACTTTTTAATTTGGTGTAATCAAAATGTTCTATTTTGTGATCAATAATGGTCTCTAGTTCTCCCTTGGACACAAACTCCTTCCTCCTCCACAAGTCTGAGAGGTAAACCATCCCATGTTCCTCCAATTTATTTATGATTTCGTTCTTTATGCCTAAATCTTGGACCCATTTTGATCTAATCTTAGTATGTGGTGTTAAATGTGGGTCCATGCCTAGTTTCTGCCATACTAATTTCCAGTTTTCCCAGCAGTTTTTGTCAAATAATGAATTCTTATCCCAAAATTTGGGATCTTTGGGTTTGTCAAAGATTAGATTGCTATTTTTATTCACTATCTTGCCCTGTGAACCTAACCTATGCCACTGATCAACTAGTCTATTTCTTAGCCAATACCAAATGGTTTTGGTGACTGTTGCTTTATAATATAGCTTTAAATCAGGTACACTTAGACCACCTTCCTCTGACTTTTTTTTCATTAGTTCCCTTGCAATTCTCGACCTTTTATTCTTCCATATGAATTTTGTTGTTATTTTTTCTAGGTCATTAAAATAGTTTCTTGGGAGTCTGATTGGTATAGCACTAAATAAATAGATTAGTTTGGGGAGTATTGTCATCTTTATTATATTCGCTCGGCCTATCCAAGAACACTGAATGTCTTTCCAATTATTTAAATCTGACTTTATTTTTGTGGCAAGTGTTTTGTAATTTTGCTCATATAATTCCTGACTCTCCTTTGGTAGATATATTCCCAAATATTTTATACTATCGACTGTTATTTTGAATGGAATTTCTCTTTGTATCTCTTGCTGTTGGATTGTGTTGGTAATGTATAAAAATCCTGAGGATTTATGTGGATTTATTTTGTATCCTGCGACTTTGCTAAAATTCTGAATTATTTCTAATAGCTTTTTAGCAGAGTCTTTGGGGTTCTCTAAGTATACCATCATGTCATCTGTCTAAGGTTATTTCAAATGAAATCATTTTTTACTTCTCTCTTCTCTTTTTTCTATTTTTTACTTCTCACAGTGCTTTGTAGAAATGCTGATGATTTATGTGAATTTATTTTATATCCTTCTACTTTGCTAAAATTATTGTTTCAATTAAATTTTAATTGAATCTCTAGAATTTTCCAAATATATCATATTGTCATAACTATCTAAAGAAATTGGTTTATTTCCTCATTGCCCATTCTGATTCTTTCAATTTCTTCTTCTCTTATCTTTGAAACAATGTTAAAAAATAGCATAATATGGACATGGCCCTCTTCAACAATGAAATGAACCAAATCAGTTCCAACATAGCAGTAATGAATTGAACCAGCTATACCCAGAGGAAAAACTCTGGGAGATGACTATGAACCACTACATAGAATTCCCAATCCCTCTATTTTTGTCTGCCTGCATTTTTTATTTCCTTTACAGGCTAATTGTACGCTATTTCAAAGTCCGACTCTTTTTGTACAGCAAAATAACTGTTTGGACATGTATACATATATTGTATTTAATTTATACTTTAACATATTTAACATGTATTGGTTAACCTGCCATCTGAGGGGGGGGGGTGAGGGAAGGAGGGGAAAAGTTGGAACAAAATGTTTTGCAATTGTCAATGCTGAAAATTACTTATGCATATATCTTGTAAATAAAAAGCTACAATAAAAAATGAAATAGGAAAAAAAAAGAAATTGCATCATAATCATAAAAAATGTTAGAGATAACAAAAGTACATATGTCTACTTTAACTTCCCCAAGGGTTAGTACATTACTTTTTCCCAAGATTATTTTTGGAAGGGAGATTTCTAACTAGGGACTCAAGAAAGACACTGATTACTTTAACAACTTCCCAAAGCAGAGAAAATACATTTTCTGTGCTTCCAAAGAATCAGTAACATTGTAGGAGTGGTTCATAGTTTGTCCTTCATTCTTGAAGAGGACGGTGACTGGTGTCATGACTTGCAAGTGAATTGGATTTAAGCCAGAGAGAACTTTGCAAGGTCACCAGCCTCACTCTATCCCCCAGAGCCCATAGGAATGGTGATTAAATGAGCTGGGTATGGCCATTTCTTCTTGGCCTAGTTCCTAGTTTGAAAGGTAACCACACCCAATAAGGGAGAGGTCTGAGAGAATGGTTATAGAGAAAACCAAATCCATACAAAGGATGTAAGGAGGAGGGGAAGAGGGAATAGAGTTATTTTCTTATCCACTATTTATATACTAAACTATATTTATTTATTTTTATTTATTTATCTATAATCTATATTAATTTATCCACTTATTTAAGTTTAATTCTTCATAGATTATTTCTTATTTCTTAGTAATTTCATCTCTCTATGGTTCTCTCTGTGTCTCTCAATAATATCTCACCGTGCTGAGCAAATACTCTGGCATATTTCATAGTACTCTGTAATGTTGCATTGAGACTTAACATCTATACAGCACAGAGTTACATTAGCCTCTTTTGCGGTAGTTAGAACTAGCCTTAAGGTAGACAAGAAGCTCTCACTTTTTGGTAGGATTTGATGGACATGAAAAGGCCCTTTTATTCTGAAATATATCATTCTTGAATTTGCCCCAGTCCTGAAATTCTTATTTTAAAGTTGTTCTCTTGGGTGATTTGCCTCCAAAGATCTATATTTGCTAAAAGGGGTACCATACTCACCCGTTATCATTATATGCATGAATGTGTATTTAGTTTATCAGCTAAAGAAGCTGTAACAGACCACATATGGCAATCATCTAGCTTTACATAATAGTCAAGGGCCTGTGACTATGTAGACATGGGAACTCCTCTCACCTGAGAAGATCACAGATCTTTTATACTGGATCTATAACTTACTGTCTTAGAAAACTACCTGAGTTTTATAGAGCTGAAGATATTTGCCAATAGTTATGTAGGTTATAGTTTATACATAAATATCAAAGGCAAGATACAAAACCCAAGTCCAAGCCTACCACTCTTGCCATAAAACAATCCTATTTCTCTGTTTTACAGATTTAGTATTAGTATTAAATGAATGAACTATATGAAACAGGATGATGTAATAAATGTAACCACGTTGAAATAAACTCCATTTTTTGGTTGAAATTTATTGTGATTTTATTTCACAGGATATGCACTCTTATCTGGGGACTTGGAAATCTTTTATTCTACTGATAATTTGTTGTAAGACTATTTAATCAGTATAGGGGAAATGGTTACTTATCACTGAGAATAGAACTAGAGGAAATGGACTTAAATTGCCAAAAGTGAAAATTAGAGACAAAAGTAAACATTCTAAAAACTGGGATAAGTTTCTGGGGAATGAAAGAAAAGAGGTTATGTAACTTTATGAGCTAGATGTCTCTAAGTACCTGATCAGATGGATAACTTTATATCTGGAATGCTTAATATGAGCATCTCATTACATAGTTTAATTCTAAATTACATAGTTTAAAACATTAGAGTCTTTAGTACATTATGAACTTGAATATGTGTAATGGTGACTATGGTGACTACCCCAACTCCCCAGTGTCTGAGGTCCAGATCTCTTACATTTGATGCCTCCTTCAGAATTCTCCTGTACCCTTATGGAGTTTGCCATTGCCTCAAGCCCCCACTAATTATGTTCCCTACTTTTAGGGGTCCAAATACTCTGGTTTCACCTAACCACTAACTAGCTTTTACAAAGGAATATTTATTTCAAAGGTAAAAAAAAGAAAAAAAAATACAAAGTCCTTCCTTCAACATCTGGGAGCTTAATCTTTCTTATAACACCTTTGACAATGGATAAAGAAGGAATATTAGATTCACAGTTTTATTCAGTACCTAAACAGCTTTAGTTCTACCAAGACTAAAGTCCCGAGCTTGTGTTCTGGATCCTGGCTTCTCAGGGTTTTTCTGATGGGTTGTTTGAAACATCTGACTTGGTATCTTAGGCTCCAAGGTCACCAGGGCTGGAGCTCCATGATCTGGTTCTGTACTTGCTGCATCCAGAAGTGGAGCATAAACGAAACAAGACTCAAAATTCCATACCTATTTCTTGGGGCCACAAGGTGTAAGGGGAGGGGAAGGTTGCCCTTCCCATGCAGCTTAAAGCAGTGAGTGAATGAGACCTTTGCCCTTGATGCCATCGGAAAGAAAGAGAAAGAGATTGTTTTAAAGGCATAATCAGTTCTGACTATATAGTTAAAGGAAAGAGATTATTCCCATTCATGTAGCAGGCCAATAGAGGATGTCTTTCTTCCAAAATGTGGTATCACCTGCATGGGTGCTCCATCTTAGATGATGTGGGCATGTGACAAAGCCCCCTTATGAAAATTATCAAACTCTGGCCAGAATTCAGGCAGAATAGAGCCTTTGAAAAGCATTAATCACTCTTACTTTCTCCCTTAACTAAATTCAATTCAATAAACTATTGTTTTATGTATGGTAATCAATCAGGAGGCATTTTTTAGCTTCACACAATGTTCCAGATGGTATGTTAGGTATTGAGATACAAAGACAAAAATGAAATACTCCCTGTTCCTGAAAAGTTTATAGTCTGTCCTTGAACTGGACCTTGAAGAAAGATCAAAGATGGGTAGTTTATGCAATCCAAGCAAGAAAGACACTCTGGAAGCAAGAAAAGGAAGAGTGTGATTGGAGAAGAGCTAGTGGGGCAGATTGCCTAAAAATGGAATAGATGAAGAGAAATAATGACAGTTGGAACCACACTGTAATGATCCTTAAGTAATAGGCTAAAGAGTTTTATCCCATAAGCAACGGAGAGACCTTCAATCTACTTTCTTGTGGGCAATTGTTCCTAGACCAAAGAAAAGCCTACTAATTCACTGTTGGTGGTGATGTGAATTTGTACCATCAATCTGGAAAACAATTTGGATTGTGCAAAGAAAAATTACTAAATTGTTCATGCTCTCTGCCAGATTTTTCTACCATTAGGCATACCGTCGATGACTCAAAAGATCAATGATAGGCAGAAAGATCCTTTGGATTACAATACACCAAAGCAGAACTTTTTGTAGTGAGTGTGTGGGGAGAAAGGAAACTGCAAGCAAAATATATGTTCAGTGATAATGACTAAATCAAATAATCAGTCAGGTGTTTATTAAGTGGCCATTATGTGTCAAGGCATTTTCTAGACTTTGGGGATACAAATAAAATACACAGAACAATCATTAATCACAAGGACCTTACATTCTAAGATTCAAAGCATGTTTCCTGTATGCATGCCCTGTGGTGAAGAAAAGCCTTTTAATTGGCTCCTGAGACAGAACTGAAAATGCATACAAATTGTCCTAATGTAAACTTAATCTCTCTTCCCTAATGGAGTGCAAGGCTCTGAGTGTAAAGAGAGGTCTCAGATCCTTATCTCTCTTCCTAGGTTGCAAACCTAGTTGCAAACTGGTCTGTGAAACATGGATCTGCTGTTTCTTCAGTCTTTATATTTATTCTGTCCTCATTTTAGGTGAAGTTATAGTAGAAATAAAATGACACGATCTTCACAAGGTCAGAAGAAATATCAGAAATACTATGCTTGATTCTAGGAAGGAACAAACCCTGAGAACTACCAGTTTGACCTAACTCCCCCTTGCCCTAGTGGGTCAGATTCATATAGCAAAACCATTGCTCCCCTCACCTTTAAAAGATACTTCCAAGTGGTTGAATATATTTTTCTAAGGCTATCAGCTTAAGCCCCCATTAGTTACTTAACCAATTAATATCTCTTCAATAACAATAGCTACTATGTATACACCACCTTAAAGTTTGAAAAGCAACTATTAACTCATTTGATCCTTGCAACACTTTTGAGAGGTAGGTATTAATTAATATCCCCATTTTACAGATGAGGAAACTAAATCAGAGATTAAGTGACTTCTGAAAAGTCACAAATCTTACTAGCAAGTGACTGAGGTGAGATTTGAATTCATGTTGTCCTTTGAATCCATGTTCAGGTGTAATGTTCGATCCACTAATTACTAATTAACATGAATTATTTTTTATAAAGGCATTTTATTTTATTTATTTCTATAAAGGCATTTATGAAAGGATATTTAATGAAAAGATATAGCAAGAACTAAAGTAATACCAACAATCCTCAAAGAGATACACCCTCCTCACTAAATTTTAGTCCTTGGGGACTAGATCTTGAAAACCTTCAAGACCTTTATCTTAAAAGAACTAAAAGTGATGACTACCAGAATTTGCTCCCCTAAGTCCACAGTATTGCTTTCAGGACTTTGTGTTTAAGCAGCCAACTCAGGCTACTGTTGCTCTTGGTCAAGCAGAAGACAGGTCTGTCTGTCTCCTCCCCCTCCCCACATTTGCCCATATTGCCTTGAAGTGGAGGCGCCTGAATAGTAGGAGACTATACATCCGTCAGGAAGCAGACATGCACATGTGTAGGGAGGCAATCACTCTAGGTAGTAATCAAGTAACTTTGGGGGTGGGGCTCTGGACAGCAAAAATAAGTGCTAGAGATGGAGAGCTAGCCTTGGCATTTGGCACTTGAGTTGTGGAAATGAGCAGCACTTAGGAACTCAGCTTGTCCAGCAGAGATACTGCTCCCAGAAGGGAGCTGTGTAAGGACTCAGCTGGAAGAGAAAGAAATTGAAGGCTCTGAAAATCTGGGCTTTTGTGAGTTGTTTTAGTCATATATCTTCCCCTGGCCACATGTCTTACAGGAAGGGTTAGAAGTGGGGAGAACAAGGGAGGAATGGTTTTGTAGTTACTGTTCTCACTATTCCATTTTAGTAAGTGACTTTGCTAAGGAGCTATTTTTCTTCTGCTGGTTAGTTGTTAATAGGAAACATACTGGTAAGATTCTTATGATATAGTATTAGAATTATCCACTCAGAGAGTATGTTAAAGCCATGAGATGGCCAGTCCTTGGCAAAAATGAGAGCAAGTTGGGGAGTAGCCCAGAAAGGGCAAGATATATCAAACTTTACATTCTTGCTATAAAATCAGAGTACAAAAGGAAGTTGCAGATAAATGAAGGACAGCTCAAAGGTTTTCCTCGATAAGGAAAAAAAAAAGGAGTTGGCAGGATAGGTTTGAGCATGCTTCCAAAAGAAACAAGAAATACTATTTGATGGGACATGGTCATATTGTGGTGTAGTACTCAGGGTAGTCATTTATAAAAATACTACCATGGAAATAAGTGTAGCTTATTTGTCCCCCAAAAACTGTTGAAGAGGACGAGAGGGCAGAGAAAGTATAAAAAGAACCTGATCAGCAGTCATCACTGCAAGGAGGCACAGGAGAATATAGAGAAAAAATGTGTTTTAGAATAAGAAATAAAAAGAAAGCAGTATAGAAAAAGAAATAAAAGGTTTGCAGACAATACAGAAACTCTGCTGCCTATATATCATGAATATTTTATTTAAAAAGAGAGCCAGGAAATTCTATATATGGTAAGTACCAAATAATACAAAACAAAGAAATTGAGTATATTTTAGTGAAAAGGACAGGTCACCAAAGAGGGAGTCATTCCAGAACCAGTGCTCTGTATAGTAAGACCATTAATCTGTTAGAGCAAATTTTAAGAGTAATGACACATTGGAGGAAAGAATAAAAATGAGCAGATATGTCATACAATTCGGGTTAAGTAGAGAGAGATGTATGACCAGAAGACAAATAAATCTATAGAGGAAGTTCCCCTTTACCCTCTCCTCCTCCAAGCAGAGTAGATTCCTTGTGGAGGGCACAGATGTTACAGAATGAATGGATATTATTTAGGGGTGGGGGGAGGAGGGGTGTAATATTCATAGATATGGTCATAGATATTCTTCTTCTGAAATATACCATTTTGCAGTTGTTTCTTATCTTTCAATTCTTGCTGGAAAAATATAAGGGGGGCGCATCCTGGGATTTTTGTGGTAGTTCTAATTCTATTGTTCACATTTACAAAAGCAGGTTTCTTCTGGGTAAGAAAAGAAAAAAGTCACATGAATTAGGAACATATATATAAAGTTTGTTCATATTTCTTTTAATTCCTTGCTGAAAGCATGCTTTTCTAGACCTTCTTCTTCAGCCCATCCTTTCTAATTATGCTGTGTAAATTAAATGGATTACACTTCCTCCCACTGTGCTGGAATAACTTTCCTTAAATGTAGAGAAAGTAGAATATTGAGAGTTTCTTTTTATTGGTACTTGGACTTGAGAATATAGTTCAGTGTAATACTTCAATACTTCTGTGTATCTGGACTCTCATTGATTCCAATAAACTAATGATTCCTTATATCCTCTAGGATCAAATACAAACTCCTCAGTCATTTAAAAGCCCTTTACAACCTAATTTCAACTTAGCTTTCCAGCCTTATTGTACATTACCTCTCTTCACATACTCTATGATCCAGTCAAACTGGAACTTCTTGGGATTCAGCTCTTATCTCTTAACTCCATTCCTTTGTATTGACAGCCCCTATGCCTGAAATAGTGTGAACTCTGTTTTTACCTTCAATTCTTACTATCCCTTGTCACCTTAAAAATCTCAACTGATGTGTCACCTTCTGAAAAAGGCCTTTCTGGATGCCCAGATGTTAGTGCCCTCCTCCTCCTTATTACCTTGCATTACTTATTTGTTTATTCAATTATTCATCTTTCCCCCCCCTGTATATCTGTTTGCTCTGTTATTTATTTTAAAGAACATAGATTACAATCAACAAAATACAACATAAGCCATAGAAAAAGTTTACAAAAGATCATCAGCCTTATCACATTTTCAGAAGGGTCTTTGAGTCATGACCTAAAGAATAATTTGAGTCCTGTGGGGGAAACAAGAACTGTTACATAAACAATTGTTCCTATATACTGGAGAAAGAAAAGGGGGCTAATTAACAAGGTATAGAAGTAAAAATTTCCAAGTTAGGACTTCTGCTTTTGGAACACATATACCTATATATACATATAGATAGACATATGTGTAAATATATATATATATGTGTATATATATATATATTGCATTATATATTTGTTTTATATATATTACAAATATGCATTAATACACACATTTTTATCTATCTCCTACCCCTACCCCCCAATGTACACTGTTTTGAGGCAGGGATTTTTTTTTATACCGGTGCTTAGCATAGTACATAGTATAATATATTTACTGTGCCTAATAAGTATATAGTACATACTTAATAAATAGGTATAAAAGGTACTCTCCCTAGTAATGCAGATCACCTTTGTCCTTTCATGCTTTATAACTCTTGTCTAGGTGTCCTAATGCTGATCCTTTGTTTTGTACACTGAATCTAATTCAAGGATTTAGGAGCATTTTTATACTGATGCTTGTAAGAAACCAATTTTACATGTTATTAGTGGAATTACTAATAGTGAAATTTATGATGATGGTAACTAGCATTTATAAAAGTATATATTACATATAAATTTATAAAATGGTTTACACATATTACCAGACTGGATCCTCACAACAATATTGGAGATAGATGCTATTCGAATTTACAGATGAGGAAAGGTAGACAGACGTCAAGTGACTTAGCCAAGATCATACAACGATCAATATCTGGAGACGGTATTGGATCCCTCATCTTCCCAATTCCAGAACTAGAGTTCTTGGCTTTAAATCAGCACTCAGCAATTTTTTTTTTTTTTTGTAAAGGGCCAGATAGTAAATATTTAAGGCTTTGTGGTCCAAGAAACTAAATTGTCAATATTATATAGACACTTATATAATCAAAATTTTTTTTATAATTTTTTTGATGAAATTCAGAATATAATGATTAAAAACTGAGTACAATTTTTTTTTTTTGGTTACAAAACTGGTCTAATAAGAAGAATAGAATTCTTTTGAGGGAGGGTAACATTTCTCTTAAGTGGGGTTCTGTTACTGTTCCCTAGCATCAGAGTGGATTGCAAATGTTCATCAGTTAATGCTGATCTGCAATAAGATTTTCCATATTTCACCTTTGAAAATGTCTTTTCCCACAGAAAGGTGCTACCAAATATGGATATCAATTCATAAGCACATGATTTTAATCAAATAAATTAATTACTTGGATTACATTTGTGGAATTGTTAGGTTTTTTTTCTTGATGTTTGTTTTTTAGCATGTTATATTGTAGATTAGACACTTCCAATTGAAGGTGAGGGGGAAGTTCCCTCCATTGCACAGTTAAACAGATTTTAAAATGTAAAAATTTCTTTGGCATTCACACTGAGGTCCAAAAAACATTGATTGGACTTAATTTGAACTTGGAAAATATGTCTCTTGAAAATTTGTATTTGAATAGAGAGCTTTTTTCTTTTTTAAATTTTTGGCTGCAAAGGAAGTGTATAAAGTAGCTTGACATTACTTGTGATTCTACATTCCGTTGTCCTCAAATTCACTTTATGTCAGTTTAAGTTTCACATACAAGTGCTATTTTGCTTTGTAGTTTTAGGTTGAATTTCTTAAGAAACATTATTAAGTTTGCAACAAAAACTAATTTCTGAAGCTAGTCAATGTTCTGTATTAGGACACTCTGTGAGAAAAACTTGTTTTGCCCTGAGCTAAAAAATCATAATAAAACTTCCTTCCCTCCCCTTTTTCTTGTTTTGACATTATGGATAGTGCTAGTGATAAAAAGTAAAATAAAATGTGATCCAGGTGGCACTCCAAACGCTGTTGAGTTATAACTGAATCATTGTGATTTGTAGGGCACTGAGCAGCAATATAGAGCCATAAGAATGCCCCATAAGGTCTCTGCTACAACTATTCAACTCTTCCCCTATTATGAAAACAGCTATTTACTATATGTAAATGAATGAATATGGCCATTGTTTTAACAAAATTTTATTTATGTACGTTAAAATTTGAATTTCATACATGGCACAAAATATTATTCTTTTTAAAAATTACTTGATGACATAAAACTGTAAGAATGATTCCTAACTCCTGATTGTATCAAAAAAAAAAAAAAAAAAAAGGAGGTGGGATAAATATGGTCCACAGGCCATAGTTTCTGGAACTTGTCTTTAAGTGAGCTTTCACTGACAAATTCAGAGATTACAAATATAGAACCTGATTTCAAGTATGAAAAAACAATAACCACTGGGTTTGGTTTTGATATGTTCTAAATTGTGTATTACCAAACATGTTTATTGGTACTGGCCAAATAAAAGTCTGACATGTACTATCTGGCAAGGAAGATACTGTACCACTATCATATACTATGAGAAATTATAGTTGATAGGGTGATTCTTCCTGTGGGGAGTAGGTCAGCAATAAATGTATTTTCTTTTATTTTAAAAAATTATTATTTTAGCATTAGATTAATGTTTCATTTTTACTTAGACAACTTTCTTTTTTTTTTTTTATTCATTTTTCCAAATTATCCCCTTCCTCCCTCCACTCCCTCCCCCCGATGGCAGGTAATCCCATACATTTTACATGTGTTACAATATTACCTAGATACAATATATGTGTGTAAATACCTTTTTCTTGTTGCACATTAATTATTAGCTTCTGAAGGTATAAGTAACCTGGGTAGATAGACAGTAGTGCTAACAATTTACATTCGCTTCCCAGTGTTCCTTCTCTGGGTATAGTTATTTCTGTCCACCATTGATCAACTGGAAGTGAGTTGGATCTTCTTTATGTTGAAGATTTCCACTTCCATCAGAATACATCTTCATACAGTATTGTTGTTGAAGTGTATAGTGATCTTCTGGTTCTGCTCATTTCACTCAGCAACAGTTGATTTAAGTACTTAGACAACTTTCAATAAGAATAGTTTGATGCAAGAGTGAAGATCTGAGATAAGTGATAAAAGGTCTAGAAAAAGGTAACCTTCAGGACTCAAGTCCTGTTCCCAATAAAGTAATCTACTTTGGAGAGAGTGGGAGAAATTGTAGTTGTTCAATTGAGGATCAGAGGTTCAATTGGATCAGAGGTTAACTGTTTCAAAGCGAGATTCAAAGAGCCATTACCCTTTGGCTCTTTCCTTGTAATATGAAAACATAACCAAATAGATCTCCCTAAATCTCAAAAGTAACCTTCAGTTCTTTTATGTTATTGTCAAACTCCTTATTAAACGTGCAGATGACATAAGGTTAGGAGAGACATCTCACAAGCCAGATGAGAGTTCACTTGGTTCAGGAAAATCAACTTTCTAAGTATAAGATGGGGAAGCATCTTTACATAGCAGTTTGAAGAAGATGGGGAATTTTAGTGGATTACAAATTCATTATGAATAAGTTGTAAAACACTATTAACAACAGGCCAAAAAAAAAAAAAAAAAAAAAAAAAAAAAAAGCTAATGCAGTCTTGGGCTGCCTTAAGAATTAATTCTTAAGGAAGTGATAGTTCTGCTGTATTCTGCTTTTGATCTGGTCATAACTGGGGCACTGAGTTCAATTTTGTGTGTCACCATTTAGAAAGGACATTAAGAAACTGAAATAAATCCAGAGAGGGTTAACCAGGATGGTGAAATATCTTGAATCCATGCCAATCTGTAGAAGTAATTGGGGATTATTTAGTTTGAGGAAGACTGTATAGGAAGTGATAGTAATCTTTAAATATTTGAATATTTATATCAGTAAAAGAGAGATTAGGTTTGTTCTGTTTGGTGGACGCAGAGAGAAAGTAAAGCAGGGCTGAATGTCAGGTGTGCCAGAAAATTTTTTTGGGGGGAGAATGGGGTGGCTATGGGTGACTGTTGTAGACTGTTTTGGGATGCTTATAGCTCTAAATCTGTGATTCCTAGATATAAAACAAGTGACAACAGCCCTGTCTTTTTCTTCATGTCCCTTTTCTTCTCAAACCATTATAATCTGTCTTCTGACCACACCATTGGACTGAAAGATTACCAACAAGCTCCTAATTGCTAAATTCCCACATTTTTACTGCCATAATTCTTCTTGTCTTCTGTGTGTATCTTTGATACTGATACCCACTTAATCCCTCCAAAAACCTTCTTCTCCCTAGATTTTGATGACATATCTCTTCAGATTTTCTTCCTACTTGTCTAATTGTCCCATCTCAGTCTGCTTAGATGGATTATCACCCATCTCTTACCCTCTGGTCTTGGGTGTACTTAAGACTCTAGGAGAGGGTTCTTTTCTCTCACACTTTATTCCTTAGCATTTTATTAGTATCCATGGGTTTAATTATCATTTCTATGCAGATTATCCTGAAATCTCTCTAATTTACCTCTCTTTCCAGAGCTCCCATGCTCTAGACATTTCCACTAGGTACCATAAGCATCTCAAACTATTATCTTTCTCTCCACTCCACTCCTTCTTTATAAGTTCATCTTTTTGTTGCAGAAACCACCATCCTTTCAGTCTCCCACGTTTGCAGTCTCACAGACATTCTCAACTCTTTACATCTTCCCCATATCCAATCATTTCTAAATCTTGTCTATTTTCCCAGCACGTCACTCCCTTCTCCACCCCACTCCCATAACACCTTCCTCTATGGCTCACATAGCTACCACCCTAAATGAAGCCGTCATGACATCAGGTCTTGATTCTAGCAAAAATTTTCTAATTCATTTCTTCTTACCCCTCCTCCAAATCATTCTCCACACACTTATCAACCTGAAAAATTTCAGACAATTTCAGTGGCTCCCCAGTTACTTCCAGAATAATATACAATCTCCAGTATTTATTGTTTAAAGTTGATTACAATCTAACTCCACCTTATCCCTCTAGGGCTGATTTTATATTATAGTACTCCCCCTTGTACATGCTGTTGCAATCAGACTAGCCTACTCACCATATCCTGACATGGCAAATATTTTCCTCTTCCAAGCTTTTGCTTAGAATTCCCTGCTCCTAAAATGCTCTCCTTCTTCACTTCTGCCTTTTGGAATCCCTAGCATCCAATGGGGTTTATTTAGCTCAGCAGCTGTCTCCAGAAGGAGGCTTTTCCTATCCACCTCATTATTTGGGCTCTTTGTTCAATTTTTTCAGTCGTGTTCAACTCTTCATGATGTCATTTGGATTTTTCTTAGCAAAGATACTGGAGTGGTTTGCTTTTTCCCTCTCCAGCTCATTTTACAGATGAGAAAACTGAGAATCACAGCTACTAAATGTCTGAAGTCAGATTTCAACACAGGCCCTGTACTCTCTCCATCTAACCTAGCTGACCATTAGTGTTCTATTTTTCTCCAAATTACTTTGAATTTATTTATATGTTGGGCATTTACTTAATTGTATGAAATGATCCCTGCAAACAGTTAGATTGGCCAACCTTGCTAGGATCCCTGGCAGTTATATTTCTTCATAACTCAGGATGAGAGGACTCTTGTTATGGGATTGAAATCGGAAGGTGGAAATTTCTTCTATGGTGGCAGTTGAAAAATATTTCTCTAGAGAGTGATATGAGAGTAAGAGTGAGAGTGAGAGTTAGAAAGTGAGTTATGATAGTCAGCAGCAACAGATAGAGGACCTTTTCTCAGAATAATAATGTTATAGGCATAAAATAAAAACCACAAGATAGCAAAGGAAACCAATTATATTAAATTATAGTTTCTCTCTCTCTCTCTCTCTCTCTCTCTCTCTCTCTCTCTCTCTCTCTCTCTCTCTCTCTCTCTCTGTCTCTCTGTTTATCTATCTGTCTTTTCTGTCTGTCTCTCTGTCTGTCTCTCTGTCTCTCTCTCTCTGTATATATATATATATATATATATATATATATATTTACTTATTTATTTATATATACTTGAAGTTAAGAACCTTTTCCCTAAACTAAAAGCTTCAGGAGCAAATTTAATTATCTACAAGCAAACAGTTGTCTTTGCTCCAGGGGCCTTCTCCAATTTTCCTCCATTCCTGAAGAGAGATAGGAGGAAGGGGAATAGAAACCTCCAGAGGAAGGTCCTGTTCCCTCTAGTACAAAGCCTGCACTAACTAATAAAGCTGATGTCATAGGCAGGGCAGTCACTACCTCTGGCTAGTCTGCCACATTGGTGAAGTCAGGAAAGTCCTGTAGGGGTTCTCAAACTATGGCCTGTGGGCCAGATTCGGCCTGCTGAGGAGGTTTATGGGCCCACAGGGTTATGGCAAATGGGCTGAAGGGCGGAGACAGAGTGTGAGGTTTTGTTTTTACTATAGTCTGGCCCTCCAACAGTCTGAGGGACAGTGAACTGGACCCTATTTAAAAAGTTTGAGAAACACTATCTAAAGCATGGTTCCAGTCAATCAGGTTATAATTTGGGTTCCTTCTTCCAGTCATTTCCTTTAATGCAATCAATTTCTTTTGTTGGTAGTCATCTCAATTGAGGTGTCTAGCAATTCCTTATATTTTAAATGTACTAGTTCAGGAATATACAGCTCTGGATCTCTTGTGGTCAGAGGAAAAGCACAGAGCAAAAGAGGGGCCTAAGACTTTTCTGTTGAGCAAATATGTGCATATATAGTATATATACTTTCATATGCAAGTTATTGTCGTGTGTGTGTGTGTGTGTGTGTGTGTGTGTGTGTGTTTGTGAAGGGTACCCGGACAACAATTTGCTTAACTATTTTAAATCAATGGGTATCTAATTAGTTTTCAATTCTTTGCTATCATAAAAAGTTGACACTATAAATATTTTGGTGTACCTGGGAATTTTCTTCTTATCAGTGGTATCCTTAGAGACACAGGCCCAATAATTTTCAGGATGTGATGTGAAATTTAAGGGTATTTTTCATTTACATTTCTCTTATTAGTGGTTTGGAGCATTCTTTCATGTAGTTGTGAATATTTTGAATTTCTTTTTGAGAATTGTTTGTTCACATATCTTTTGACCACTTATCTATTGGGGAATGACTCGGCACAGTTTCTTCAAAACAAAACAAAACAAAATACCAAATAGCTCTTTCACTCACCGTTCACATACAAATTTTACTGTCATGTCCAAAAGACAACAAAACAAAACAAAACATTCTTTTTAAACTACCAAGCTATAGTGGTGTCACATTTATATTGTGGACAACTTGTTTACTTAGGAGTATGGCTCTCATTCAATAGGCTTCCCTGAGGCAGCTATGTGATTTGCCCAGATAATATTATTAGATAAATTCCTTAGGTCCCCTACTGAGTTGAGTATATCTCACTAGCATTGTCTTTTTCTGCAAAGAACCAACGTCTCCCTTACGCCCCTCCCCCCAAAAACCCCCACACAAAGCAAATAAATAAAATCTTCTGCCAGTTTGAAGGGAAATAGAGCTCTGAGGAAATATCTCAGAATTTTGAATAAATAAATAAATAACTTAGAAGAAGCTCAAATTACCAGAATGGAAGTCCCATGCCTAATAGTACAGGTGGCTTTTGGAGATAACTATCACTTTCAAATATAAAAATTATGTAAATTCAACAAACAGTTCATTGCAGTTATCTTCAGGGTAATTCTTCATTTTCTTTTTCAGCAGCCCTGATTGGTTTCAGTTCCCTGGATAAGCTGATCACATCTATCTCTCTAGTTGTTGAATGACTACAGATGGCTTTTCTCTACTCTCCAAAGGGCCATGGGAAATGTCTCATGATAAGCATCCAAATCATTTTTGTACAAGCACAGTACTGGGTACATAGTAGGCATTGAGTTGTATACATGCTTATTCTCCTTCCCTCTTTGCCAGAAGTGTCACCAGGTTAATGGAAATCACTTTGAGCTCACCTTCTACACCATTCCCTACTTCAAGGAGGTTATTTCATTCTAAAATTGCCAGATGTATAAGCTAATTCTCACTAAACCAGTATCCTGGTAATATAGGTCTGTTAATGACATGAGGTACCTGTAGATCTTTCAGTAGTTAACAAAAAGGTTTACTTAGCTATAGTATTGAAAGGCCACTCAACAAAGAGGCTGAACTTTGCTTGGAGATGTGTCCCTTTTCTCATTCATATGTATATATATCTGGTCTACTGAGCAGGATGTGGTGGCCTTCCAATATCAGATAATTCTGAAGGATTTTTAACCAATATAGGTAGGTTTCTTTAGACCCAAACACACAGCCTGAAGCCATCAAAAGAAACCCCATGGAACCTTTAATTGTCCATGCCTCAGGCCCCTGAGAATCTACAACAGGTTTTTGTCCTGGCTTTTCTAAGGTTGCGCTTGGGGGTAGGGTGGGTGGGAGGAAGACTAATTTTGGGGCGGCTGAGGCCTTTACAAGTCTGCTTTCCACTTTTGGTGTTTACCTGATCCATCTAACTTTCATCTGTAGCTCCAGGAAACTGTAGTATGCACAGTGGTCAGACTCTGGTAAGCTGTTTTGACAGAGGGGCTAAATCAGGTTGAGAGTAATGAAGGAGTATCAAACCCTGTGGTGAGTTAGGGAGCTGTCTACCCCAACCAAGCATGTGAAGATTTCCCCTGGTGGAATGGATGGATGAGAACAATTTGTTCTAAGAGCCATGGAGGCAGGTGAAGACATCAAGGTCATCAGTAATTATCTTGACTCTGTCCTGCCACTGGACAGTGATGATTCTGGAAGAGAGAGTGAATCTGACAGCTTCATGCAAGTTTGCCTCACTTAAATCCAATTTAAACACGGATCAAAAGATATCTACCATTTTACCATTTCTACCTTTCAAAGCCCCTGGGGTGATGGGCGAGTGATGAAACAGCAGGTGTGGATACACTGGGAGCTATACACAGGTAGCCCAGGCCATACGGTTGCCTTCTTACTGGAAACACCCCCTAGGTGTCTGAACAGCCTTTTAAGGATGTTCCTGCTCACTTCCAGGTGTGAGAAAGAAGCTAGAAAAGGTGCCCTAAAATTGTCTGCTTACCCACCCCTGGCCTGATTATTGTGGCAGGTAGGGACTTCTACCCTGCTGTATACTAAAAAGTATACAAAAACTTCTGCAGGGTTGATTCTACTCACCATTGTAGACAATACAAAATCCGGTAGACTTGAAAAATGAACAGCTCTTGTGAGAAAACTTAATAGTTCTCACATTCAAATAGCAGCCCTGTGAAATGAGGTTAACAAATCAAGGCCAGTTTACTGAGTCAGAGATGGATATGCTTTTTTTCTGGAGTGACCACAACGATAGGGAACACTGGGAAGCAGGTGTAGGTTTTGCAATCAAAACTAATCTAGTGAATAAGCTTATATGCCTTCTAAAAGGAGTGAATGACAAGCTCATGATAATTGCCACTTACAGGAAAACACTATGCTATCATCATAAATGTCTATGATCCCACCATGACAAACTCTGATGAGATCAAAGAAATTTTTTTTGAAGACCTGGAGACTTTTATTGTTAATATGCCAAAAAAGGATAAACTTATAATTTTGGTGGCTTTAATGCTAGAGTAGGCTCAGATTATCAGACATGGCAGGGAGTCATTGGGAGGAATGGAGTTGGAAAAAGCAATAACAATGTCCATTTACTATTGAAGACATGTGCATCTCATGATGTTCTCATCACTAACCATTTATGTAAACACAATAAAACTTCATGGCTGCACCCTTGAAGCAAATATTGGCATGTAATAGACTATGTGATTGTAAGAAGAAGAAATAGACAGGATGTGAAAGTGAAAAAGGCAATGTGTGGTGCAGAGTGCTGGACTGATCATAGACTTATCCTTTTTTTTTCTTTTTTTCTGAGGCAATTGGGATTAAGTGACTTGCCCAGGGTCACACAGCTAGGGAGTGTTAAGTGTCTGAAACCAAATTTGAACTTAGGTCTTCCTGACTTCAGGGCGGTGCTCTAACCACTGTACCACCTAGCTACCTTGACTTATCCTTTTTAAGCTAAATATTCATATTCAACAAAAATAGTGGCCACAAGGCAAAATTAATTATAAAAATAATTTTTAAAAATCAGAAGAATTAATGTCAACAGATTAGAGTTCTGAGAGGAACAGTTTGTTGCTATTTTGGAGAGTAAGCTGAGCCAACCAACACACAGTCAGTGGAGCAGAAAAGGAGAGGGTAACTTTCAGAGATCTTGGTGTACTTGCACTGAATTTGCTCATCTGGATCAGAACATTTGCAAACATCAAATATGATTTGATAAGGGCAGCTAGCTAGGTGGCATAGTGGATAGAGCACCAGCCTTGAATTCAGGAGGACCAGAGTTCAAATCTGGTCTCAGACACTTAACACTTCCTAGTTGTGTGACCTTGGGTAAGTCACTTAACCCCAGCCTCAGGGAAAAAACAAACAAACAAATATGATTTGATGAAAATTATGGGAAAATTCAGAAACTGCTAAATGAAAAAATGAGAACTCCACAGGGTGCTCATAGGGTGGAAAAGATAGATCATCCATCTCTAAAAAGGTAGTATTCAATTCCATCAAAAATAAAGTATAATTGAAACTTAGAAAGATGCAGGATTCTTGGCTTTGTAAGAAGGCAAATGAAATTCAGTTTTATGGTGATAGTAACAATCCAAAGTGTTTTTATGATGCACTTAAAGCTATTTATGGAGCCACATTGATTAGTGATAAGGATATAATCCTAGAGAGATGGACTGAGTGCTCTCATAGTGTTCTTAACAGAGCATCATCAATGCTGAAGCTATTGACTGTTTACCTCAAGTTGAAATCAATCACTCCCTAGCTGAAGAAAAGGTTTTGATTATCATTAGGCTACTTTTGTGAGGCAATGCACCAGATGCTGATTGTATTACAACTGAGATTTATAAGATGGGGGCTCCATTGCTCATACAAAAGCTAACTGAAAATTTCCAGATTATATGGCAAGAGGAGGTTATGCCCCAGAAATCTATCTTTATAAAGGTAAAGGGAATAGATTGTCCTGTGACAATCAGAAGAAGGTCTCTCTCTTATTCATCTTGGATGAATAAGCTTCTTGCCAGAGTCCTCTTTAATAGACTGATCTTACACTTGGAAAAAAGTCATTTACCTGAGAGCCAGTATGGCTTCAAAAGGGCTGAGGAATAAATAGTCAATATAGAATTTACTGTTTGACAACTCCAGGATGAATGCTAGGAATAGAACAGAGATTTGTATACAAGATTTGTAGATCTGACCAATGCCTTTGATATTGTTAGTCTTGAGGGCTTATGGAAAATTGTGTCAAAATTTGTCTGCCCAGAGTAATTCATCAGTATAGCATGTCAGTTTTATAACAGCATGCTTGCCTAGATTCTGGACAATGCACAATGTTCTCAAGCTTTCCCAATCACCAGTGAATAGAAATAAAGCTATGTGTTTGCACCCATGCTTTTTGGCATTAAATTTTCAGCTATGTTGTCAAACACTTTCAGTGAGGACAAACATGGCATCAATGTTAGCTACCAAACAAAGGGTAAGTTCTTTAACTTGAAAAGGTTACCAGCCAAAAATAAAGTGGAAGGAATGTTGGTGCATGATTTTTTATTTGCAGATAATTGGCACTTAATGCAGCCTCTTTAGCTGAGATGCAGCAATGTATAGTCACTTCTCTGCTGCGTGTGCTAATTTTGTCCTAACAATTAACACAAGAAACCACAGGTACTCCCTCAACCAGTACTACACCATCTATACATGGAACCATTGGTTACAGCAAATGGGGAAGTCTTGAATGCTGTGGATAAGTTTATTTACATTGGCAGTAGACATTCCCAGGGATGTGCACATTGATAATGAGGTTGACACATGTATTGCCAGAACTAGCTCATTGTTTGGGAGGCTCTAAATGAAAGTGTGAGAGAGGAGAGGTATTAGACTGGCTACCAAACTGATTATCTACAGAGCTGTTGTGCTGATCTTATGCTTGTGAAACCAGGGCAGTATACCAGTGTCATGCCGGGAAACTAAATCACTTTGTGAATTGTTTTGGGAAGATTCTGATCTCCTGGCAGAATCAGAAAACCAGACACTGGGATCCTTTCTAGAATTAAACAGTCAAACATTCCAACTCTACTGCAGAGAGCACAGCTCCGCTGATGGGGCCACATTGTTTGAATGTCAAATGGTCACTTGCCAAAAAGACTATTTTATGGAGAACTCACAAAGGGCAAGTGCTTACAAGGTCATCAGAAAAAGAAATACATGGATACTCTCAAGGTCTCTTTTAAGAATATTATTTATGGTACAGCTAGATGGCTCAGTGGATAGAGTACTAGTCTTGAAGCTAGGAGGCCCTGACTTCAAGTCTCACCTCAGACACGTAACAGTTCCTAGCTGTGTGACCCTGGACAAGTCGTTTGATTCCTTATTTTACTGTAAATAATAATCTTTCCTTATTTATTTATTTATTTATTTTTTTGCTGTGGCAATTGGGGTTAAGATGTTGAACACACACACACACACACACACACACACACACACACACACACACACACACATTTTGACCCTGTCTTTAAAATTTTTTTTTTCCCCCAACAAATTGAATGGGTTACATAATTAAGTATGGGCAGAGCCAGGTGGCACAGTGGATAGAACTTCAGATTTGGAATCAGGAAGACTCATCTTTCTGAGTTCAAACCTAGCTTTAGATAGTCACTATATAACTCTGGACAAATTACTTAACCCTGTTCTTCTCAGTTCCTCATCTGTAAAATGAACTGCAGAAAGAAATGGTGAACCACTCTATTATCCTTGCCAAGAAAACCCCAAATGGACTCACAAATAGTCAGACGTGACTGAAAAATAGCTGAATAGTAACAAAAGTTGTTAAGTGATGAACTTCCCATCGTTCAAAGTGTTTAAGCAGAACCCAGATGGATTTCATGGACTAGAGGGGAGATTTAACTCACTGACCTCTAAAGTCCCTTCCAACTCAGATTCTGTGATGGACTAGATTTGCCTCTAATTGAGCTTTAATTGGGGGATGTGATAAAGGATTGTTCCATGCTTGGGATCATAGATTTAGAACTAGAAGGAACCCCAGAGGTCAAGAGGGAGCTTAGAGACTTAAAATAGTGTAGAGAGAGCCAACTTTATATAGAGGCAGAATGAGCAGTCGACGCTGTGAGGTGATTTTAAGGGCAAGAGGAAGCTCTCCTGCTTGAAAATTTCTCCAACCCCTCCCGTCTCCCTTGACAGGCTCTAAAATTTTTACCATTCTTCCTCTTCCATTAAGCACTTAGTTTGAATTCTAAACAGCATCAGAACATTAGGTGACTGAAAGTGAAGATTTGGAAAGGGGAAAGGGGAATGTCAGAGAAATCATAAGCTGGGGGTGGGGTGGAGACTAAAGGCAAAGTTTGCTGACTTCACACTTTAGCTGGGAACAAGGCAGCCCAAGGGCTGGCTGAAAGCAGCCAGCCTCTGAGTTTCAGCTTCAGGCCGACTCTCCTCAGTGAAAACAGAAAATGGACTTTGGTCCTTATCTTTTCCTGGCCTTTCATAATACTTTCTGCCATTAATGATTAACTACTTTTAATTAGGTTTCTTTATTTATGGTAGTAGTTAGTGAGCAAATTGTTATTCTAGTTCTTACTTTGTAAAATGCCTGTTACTTATGCATCACTAAATACAGGAAGAAACAATTCATCCCCCATTAGCAGTACTATGACAGTTTTAGAATAAGTCATGATATCATTGTCCTCTTGAATATCACAAAAATAAAGATGTTGAATACTAAAGGAAGATAATGGGACATTTTGAAACAAAAAAAAAAAAATTCATTATCCATTAGCAATTAAAGGGATGTCTATGAGATGGAATCTCAAGTCATTGCAGATTAATCAATGAATGAATCAGTTAAGGAATAGTAGGCATAGGGCAGCTAAGTGGCACAGTGGATAGAGCACCAGCCCTGAAATCAGGAGGACCCGAGTTCAAATCTGGCCTCAGACACTCAACACTTCCTAGCTGTGTGACCCTAGGCAAGTCACTTAATCCCCATTGCCTCAGCAAAAAAAAGAAGAAAAAAAAAGGGATAGTAGGTATTTATTAAGTATCTACTATGTGCCAGGCACAAATACAAAGAATGAGACAATACAAATACAAAGAATGAGACAATCCTTACTTTATGATTTATGGAAACTCTTTCAAGAGATTCAACATGTACATATATGGGGTAAAGATAAAATGAATCCAATGTAGTTAGGGAGCAAGGGCATTAGTATTTGGGGGATAAATGGCTTATTGGTATATTGAAGGAAAAAAGGGATCCCATGAAATGGAGATTGTTAGGATTACTAGGTGAGAACAGGAAATATATTCTAGGAAAAGGGTATGGCCTTTGCAAAGATGTGGAGGTGGGAGATGAAGTAGATTTGCAGAGCAAAGAAAAGGCCAGGTTGACTGTTTTGTAGAATATTGGAAAGGTAGATTGGAGCCAGATTTTACAGGGATTTAAAATCCAAACAAAGGATTTTATTTTTGGTACTAAAGACAATAGGGATTGATTGAGTAGGGGTGTCACCTCGTCAGATTTATGCTTACAAAAATTACTATGACAGCAGTGTGGAGGATGGATTGATTGGAGTGCCTAGAGACTTGAAACAAGGAGTCTAATTAGGAGGCCATTGCAAGAGGTGATGATAGTTTGAACTAAGATAGCTGTGTGAACTGAGAAAAGGGGTCAAATCTGAGAGATAGTGGAAGCAAAATAAACTTTTAAGAATAATATCATACATGATATAGGTATTGGAAGTTTTTTCTTACTTGTGGGGTCCTCAGAAAGACTGCCCCAAGTTCATGTTTTGAGTCTGTATCCAGTCATAATAGCTTCTGAGTCCCTGTTGATGTTTATTTGAATTAGCCAGAAGATAACTTCAGCCCAAAGTGAATACATTTAATTAAATAGAATAATAAAAAAGTAGCAATGGAAAATCCCCCTTATAAACTTGGGGTGCATTCTTCCACAAATATATATACCACAGAATGCTGCATATTTTGTCATATGAGATTAATGTGGTGGTTTTGCTGAACTTTTTTTGTGTTTTTAAAATCTTTTATATAAGAAGGCTCTCTGGGAGTCAGGGATGAATGAGATGAGGTGAGATCTTTCAAGACAGTTGTGAAAATCGAGTAAGGCTTCATCTACTTCAGAGTTTGAGTAGGCCTGAAGGACTTTGAGCATTGATTCAAGGCATAATTGTGTTCCCCTCTCATGATACCTCCTCCCTATTTCAGCTAAATATGGGCAACTATGTACTTATTGGTCAAGTTCAATTTCATGGGCAGATCTCACGTTTAGAATGTAAGACTCTCAGCCAATGAGGATGAGGGTCAGTGGTGGGAGGGGGTGTTTTGCGTTAGGGATTAAAGGTTCCGTCCTGCCCACAGGAGGCTCTTTCTCTCTTCGATTGTCTGCTCGAAGGGTGGGACGCCCTTCTCCGGAGAATGTAAAATAAACTTTGCTTTTCTCTAGAGCTCTCTCCAGCTTTTTTATTAAATGGTGACCCCTCACCATTTCTGTACCACACAGGGAGGATATATTTGAAAATAAGTATGATATAATCAATCAATCAAAAAAAAATCCCCACAACCCATTTATTAATCACTTTCTCTGTGCCAAGCATTGTGCTAAGTGCTGGGAATGCAAAGAAAGGCAAAAGGCTGATCTCCAGAAGCTCAAACTAATGGGGGATACAACATATAAACCAGGATAAATTGCAGATAGCAAAAAAAGAGAAGGCATTAAAATTAAGAAAGATTAATTGAGGTAACACTGGGTCCTGGAGTCAGGAGGATCTAAATTCAAATATGGCCTCAGACAGTGACTAGTTTATGACATGGGTGAGTTGTCTGTCCCCTTAAACCCAGGGGCAGTGGATAGTGGATAGAATTAAGGAGCAAAGAGACTCTTTAATAAAACAAAGGACACCAATAAAGAGATGATGTTCATGAATATGCCATATTTAGGGAACACAGTATGATTAGAACATACACCTGGAAAGGCAGCTCCTACCGTGCTATGAGATAATCATTAGCTTTTGGTAATGTCACTGCACTGCTCTCTGGTCTGGTCCTCTGCTGGGCTTAGTCTTGGGAGTTAGGTTATGTCTTTGGAGCTGCCCTGGTCAGTAGTGCATCTTGGATCTCTGCTGCTTCTTCTCTTGTCTGGCTCTCCAGCGTTTCTACGCTCCCTGCTGTGTCCATTGCTCCTCTTATTTTCATGGTTTCTGGGAATTTTCCTCTAACTAACTTTTGGGCTTCATCTCTTTAGAACCATCAATTGGTCATCTCTGCTCCATTCACCCAAGACCAGAAAGCATTTCCTTGATAAGCTATTTAGTTATAGCTGAGGCCATGAGCTACCCAACCACAGTTAATAAAAGTCAGGAAGAAAATCAAACCTAAAATGAAGTCTTTTAACCACACCTTTTTCCCCCTCACTCCAACCCCAACCCCAGTCTGGGGCTTGGTCCCAGACAAACTATCAGATTTAAAGCTAGAAATGTCCAAATTCCTCTCGGCTTGGCATGTAAATGTCCTGGAACAGCATTTCTGCTTTTATATATAATATATCTGTCACCAGCACCCCTTCTCCCCCAGCTTTGTTACTGTACTTTGGCCAAAAGACAGCCTTGTTGTCTCTTTAAATTTGTGCCATCTTTGAGAATAGACACTGTAAAAATGCTTACATGGTCTATGAATAGTTTGAAATGTTAAGAAAGCCCACCTTGGTAAAAATATGGTCAAAGTGATCTTATCATGCAAGGATCCCAGCCAGTATACTGGGAAGACCTTAAAGCATTATCACATCCTTTTTTTTTTTTTTTTTTTTAAATTAAAGCATTTATTTTCTTTCTTTCTTTCTTTCTTTCTTTCTTTCTTTCTTTCTTTCTTTCTTTCTTTCTTTCTTTCTTTCTTTCTTTCTTTCTTTCTTTCTTTCTTTCTTTCTTTCTTTCTTTCTTTCTTTCTTTCTTTCTTTCTTTCTTTCTTTCTTTTTTTTTTTTAATTAATTATTTATTTGTTTTCCTGAGGCTGGGGTTAAGTGACTTGCCCAGGGTCACACAGCTAGGAAGTGTTAAGAGTCTGAGACTAGATTTGAACTCAGGTCCTCCTGAATTCAAGGCTGGTGCTCTATCCACTGCGCCACCTAGCTGCCCCTAAAGCATTTATTTTCAAAACATATGCATGGATAAGTATTCAACATTGACCCTTATAAAACCTTGTGTTCCAAATTTTCCCCTCCTTTCCTCCACCCCTTCCCCTGGATGGCAAGTAACCCAAAATATGTTAAACATGTTAAAATATAGGTTAAATCCAATATATGTATACATATTTATACAATAACCTTGCTGCACAAGAAAAATCCAACCAAAAAGGAAAAAAAAAGTAAGAAAGAAAACGAAATGCAAACAAACAACAGAAAGAGTGAGAATGTTATGTTGTGATCCACTCTCTCAGTCACCCCAGTCCTCTCTCTGGATGTAGATGGCTCTCTCTGGAACTGGCCTCAATCATATATGATCCATCTTCAAGCCACTATAACCACTTGTCTCCTTTATTGCTACAATTCTCAGGATTGGAAGAGCACACCTTTCAGAAGTAACCTTTGTTGATGACCCAATTGTACACACACACACACACACACACACACACACACACACACACACTTTACCTTTTCTTCTCCTTTTCCTTTTACCTTTCCCTTTTCCACTTTCTTTTCTTCTCCATTTCCTTCCCCCCCCCCCTTTTCCCTCTCCTAGTTTTGGAATATTTCTAGAATTATTAAATAAAACTAGTATAGTTCACAATATATTAGCATTGGCATAAACTGGATTAAGTTTTGAATCTCTGCAGTTAACTTGTAAATGATTAACATTACCAGAGAATCGGGGCAGCTAGGTGGTGCAGTGGATAGAGCACCAGCCCTGAATTCATGAGGAACTGAGTTCAAATCTGGGCTCAGACACTTAACACTTCTTAGCTGTGTGACCCTGGGCAGGTCACTTAACCCTAACCTCAAAAAACAACAACAACAAACCCCCCCCAAAAAAAAACAAAACAACATTACCAGAGAATCATAGTTAAAAGGATCAGAGAGAGAGAGAGAGAGAGAGAGGGAGAGAGAGAGAGAGAGAGAGAGAGAGAGAGAGAGAGAGAGAGAGAGTTTGAGAGAGATTGCTTGTTTTAACCAGTAAGATTGATTGGTGAATTTTTGAAATAGGAAGAATTTTGGTATAAGTGATCTAGAAACAATAGAAATTATGAAAACAAAGTATCTTTAGAATATAGTAGTTTTTAGTTTGAAATATAATCATAGATTTGTATTCCACTTTTTCTGTCAGCCCTAAATATAGGACTTTTAAAAAAAAATTAAACCAATTGTAGGACTTTGTAAATAGGTATAGCATGTTAGCTATTTATTATGTTGGATCATCAGATAGGGTAATCTGCTAAATCTGTCTTAATTTATGTGTAGCTATCAGTTTATTTGAGAACTCCCAAAATGGGTTTAAAAATTTTACTTTATTTTAAAATTCTTGTTTTTGTTGTTCTTTACTTAAAAAATATCATCCAACATGAGAATTTTAGAATACACATAAAAAAGAAAGATGAATAATGTGTGGTTTGCATTTTTTAAAATGGAAAATAAATTAAACAGTTTCAAAGCTGTCTTACTTATCTGTGTCTCTTTCTGAACCACTTCTTGCTCTCTTCTGTGCTTTAGAAAATATGCTAAAAAGATGCTTTCTTTCTTTCTTTTTTTTTTTTTTTTTGGCACCCTTATATAGTTTCCTTTTCCCTCTCAGATCTCCTCCTCTGCAAATGACTATGTTGCTGATGACAACAACAGTTACAACAAAAGAAACCTTTCCCTTAAAACAAATAAGCATGGTAAAACAAGACAAATTTACATATTGACTGTGTCTGAAAATATTTATCTCAATCTCCTCCTCTGTAAGGTGGAGGATAGCATGTTTCTTTTCAGTCTTTGTTGATCATACTTCTTGAATCTCTCAAAGTTGTTTTTCTTTTCAGTATTATAGCTATTACATAAATTGTTTATTTGAATCTATTCACCTCCCTCTGAATCAATTCATATGACTCCTGAGGTTTCTATGAATCAATTCCTCTCACCGTTTTACACTGCAATAATATTCCATTACATAGCATAATTTATTTAGACATTCCTCAATTGATGGGCATCCCATTAGTTTCCAGTTCTTTGTTACAATAAAGAGTGCTTATATAGAGGTATTTGTACATATGAGTCTTTTCCCTATTATCTCTTTGGAGTATATCCCTAGTAATGGTATCATTGCATCGAAGGATATACAATTTGGTAGTCTTGGGGTGTGATTCAGAATTACTTTCTAGAATGATTGGACCACTTACAGCTCTATCAAAAGTGCTAGTATTCTCACAGTCTCTTCAGCAATTGTAAGTAAAATAACAACCCTCCCTATTCCAGCAATAGGCTGAAAATTTAAAAAACAAACAATAACAACTTTTCATTTATTACTTTCTTGAGATTTGACTCTTAGTTGAGGCCCTGAATCTAACTGGTTTAACTGGTTGCAGTAATGCTACTAGGCTTGGCATTAACAGTGTTTCTCATCAGATCCAGGCTTGGAAATAGAACACATTTCAATAATGATTTATTCTCAACTGTGTCCTGGTTTCCTCAAGTTATTCTTAGAATTATGGGAGCCACAGCATCCTGTCTCAGGGAAGAGAAATAACTAGGAGAGCTTGTATTGAAAGAAAATCTGGGATGTATTATGGATTTTTTTTTCTTTTGACTCTTTCCTATTTCTTTTCTCTTAATACTTTCTCTTCTGAATCATATCATTTTCAATGGTTCAATTATTTTTTTCCATTTAGATAACTTCATATAGATCAAATCTATACATCCACCCTTCACCATCTTCTTGAGACCCTGAAACCTGGTTTTTTTGCATCTACTAGACCTGCCACTTTCATGACCCATAGTCATTTCAACTACAAAATGTTCAAGGCAGAACTCCTTATTGTTTCCAATGAATGACTCCATCCCATTTCTTAAGTTGCTCTTACCTTCTGTCCCATATTTGCAACCTCAGAGTCATCAATAATTCTTCCCTCTTCCTCACTCTCCATTGCCATTTCTTCCATTAGTCTCTTTGTCTCCACTCACATGGATACTACCTTTGTTCAGGACTCCATAATTTCCTGTGTAGATTACAGCAAACTTCTTCAAATTAAGTCCAATCTCTTCCCTCTCTAAATTGCCCTGTGCACAGCTGCCAAATTAATATTCCTAAAGCAATTATCTAGCCATGCAATTCTCCTGCTCAAGCAGCTACAATGTTTACCTATTGTCTCTAGGAAAAAAATTTGAACTACTCCTTTTGTCTTGAGAGCTGTTCACAATCAGACTCTAAGCTATCTTCCCAAAATGATGATCTCATTTTATTTTTCTTTATGTACTCTTACTTTGCCACAAAACTGGATTGAATGTACTTGACATACTATCTCCCATCTCTATATCTTTGTGTAGACTGCTCCATTCATTACTGAAATGGTTTAATTCCTCAGCTCTGCCTCTTGAAATCCCTGGCTTGCAATCCCAAGGCAGTTTGATGAATGCAATGGACAGAGCATTGTCAGAGAAATCCGAAAGATTTGAGTTCAAATATGACCTTGCACACTTACTGGCTGTGTGAACATGACAAGTTACTTCATCTATTTTTCTCAGTTTTTTAATCTGTAAAATGGGAATTATAATAGTATGTATTTTACAGGGTTATTGTGAGGATTAAATCTTATAATATCTGTACAAGTAAAGCATTTAGCAGAGTGTCTGGCACATAGTAAATGAAGAAATGTTGATTCCTCTTCTTTTCCTTTCCCTAGTTGCCCTCAGGGCTCAGCTCAAGAGCTGCCACTTTCTTACAGGAAGCTTTCCTGATTCTCCAAGTTTCTGTTTTTTTTTTTTTTTTTTTTTTTAGTAAATCTCTCTTTTCTCAAGTTATTTTGCATGTATTTTTCATCCATTTACTTGTCTACATATCTCTCCCCCCAGTTGGACATAAACAGGACAGGAACTGTTTAATTTTGTATCCTTAGCATCATTATAATGGGTTCTTGTACTTGGACTCGGGAATTTCTGAATTCAAATCTGGTCTCTGACATTAGCTGTGTGACCTTGGAAAACTCATTTAACTTCCATTTGCCTTAGTTTCCTTTTCTGTATAATGAGAACAACAGCACTGATCTCTCAGAGTTGTGAGGATCAAATGAGATAATAATGAGATAAGGATTGTAAAGTCCTTAGCAAATTTTAAAGCAATATACATGCTAGCTATCAGTATTATTAATAATAAATTATTTAATTGAGCTAAACAGAAAGAATGGAGAAATAACTATAGCAAGAAGGACATGTCAGCAATAATGAAAGTATTTTCAGAATTACACCTAAACCACAAACCTTAATGTTAACCACGAACACTTTTCCAGCTGCCAAACTATGTTATCCATACCAACTCACTTGTCTTTCCCTAATTGGAAATGATTTATTCTTTGTTTGCTACTTCCTGAGTAACTCAGATTCATATATCATTTAAACATTTCCTTTCAGGAACCAATGTTCAGATAACTCTTTTCCTGGGTACTAAATATTCAGGTTCTAACTTAATAATTTATAAGATATATTCAATACTTCAAAAGATCTATGGTTTCATCAGTGTAAGTTACTTCCACTGATAATAACCATAATCTATTCCACCATAATTTGTAATAAACAATTGCACACCAGGAAAAAATAGCACTTCTAGGGATAAACCTTTTTGAATTTAGCCAGAGAAAGTGTCAGAATGGGCTTGAAAATTTGCCAATTTTGTCACACTTGATGGCATCATTTTTGTTGTCACCTTTTAAGGAAATGTTTTTTCTTATCCCAGGATGTCTCTTTTCTGGATAGAAAATTATTATTATTATTTTATTTTAAAAATTAATATTTTGCTTCTCCCTTAAAACAAATTTTAATATATTAAAAAAATTTGAGTTCCAAATTCTCTCCTTCCTTCCTTCCCCTATCCACTCATGGAGAGATCAAGCAATTTGATATAGGCTATATATATGTAGTTATGAAAGACATATTATGCATAGAAAATTATTTTTAAAAAGACAAGGGGGGAGGGGGGAGATGTTATAACTTGATGGCGCAGAGGATAGAGCACTTGGAGTCAGTAAGACCTGAATTCAAATCCAGCCTCAGATATTACTAGCTGTTTGATGTCTGGCAAGTCACTTAACCTTGATTGCTCCCCCTCCCCACTAAAAAAAAGATAAGGGAATTTGAAGATCAAAAAGTATTATCCACTTGATAAAGGCAGGAGTAGAAACAAAGGAGTAAAGTGAAGGGTGACACTTAAAGCAGCTTCTCTTATGGATTTTGTCCTATTTAACTTCATGAGAAAACAAAAAGGAATTTATGATTCATAAAACCAGATAGTCTCAGATCCAGAGAGATCTTGGCAAATAGACTTTAAATGGAAGTCATAAGGATTATTCAAATTAGATTGTGGCTTGGGACCGAGATTTTGTCTATGGTAAACAGGAAGAAGAATATTTTAAAAAAAGAGAGAGAGAATCTCTGTCTGTAGGTGTCACTTATGGCTAGATGTTTTATGTGTTCAAAAAAAGCTTGGTCCAGGGATATAAAGACCCTTTGGGAATGGGAAGCTCATAACCAAGGTTCTGAGAGAAAAAGCAGCTAGCTACTGTTGATATGCAATTTTTCTTCATTCCACACTGGGTTGTGTGAAGGATTGCCTTCCAAAAAGACTTGAAGTTCAAGCTTTGGGTTTAATCTAAAAGAGAGATGTGACAACATACTGTTCCTTTTATGAAGAATATTCAGCATCTCAGCTGATAGCTCCAATTGAAGCCAGAAGATGGAAACAGAGAAAAAAATCTATAACTATATGCCCAGTGAAGGTATGTCTGGAAGTGACTGTGGGATCAGCAGAAGGCCATTCAGAGACCCGAAGATAGCTAAGCTCAACAGAGACTACATGCCGCATCTCTTCCCCTGGCAAAGATTGCACCTTATTTGAGGTTAATAGAGAGCCAACTTTAGAGGGAAACAATGATATATCACCAGAAGACATCGAGTCAGATATACACCCAGCCACATGCTCCTTACATGTGTCCTTCCATCACATGCTCCATATCCTCATGTTCCCTATGTATCTACCTCCGAAATTCTTGTTGAAATCAGAAAAAGCAATTTTATAGGAAGGGAGCTTCTGGTCATTTAAATTAAATGGAACCAAGAAGTTAGAGCAAGTCTGAATATTTAAAAATCTTCTTATATTCTGTTCAAAAAGATCCAGGCAAATTTCTAATACCCACCTAAATGTTTAATAATAATGGGTGCTACAAATATAAAATTTTGAGAATTTGTTCTTTCTTATGCAATCTCTTACAGGAAGACATCTTGGAGAGGCACAGAATTCATTAAATTCTTATGAAATTTTACTACTCAGAGATAAAAAAACTAAGTTCTTAATAGCCTTATCAAATTTGAGTGACAGAAAAAATGTCATCCAAAAATATTGTGTAATAAGAAGGAGTCAGTGTATTTTGAAATATTTCAGTATCCATAAATATGAATGCCATTTAATTATAGGCTGAATTGCATGTGCAGACATGTTTTGGGTGTCCCTGTATATTCATCAGAATTTCAGGTACAATTACAATTAAGATTTTAATTACTGAACAACACACCTATATACTATTTGTGCAATTAACTTGTAGTAAATTGAATAAGTTTATTTGAGATTCAGGTGCTTAAGAATAAATGTATTTAACATAATTTGTTCAAATAATTTCTTTCAACTTCTAATTTCTATGGTGAAATTGAAATACATTGGTGATGAAATCCTATCTTTAGCTACTTGGCCAAATCACTTTGAAGGCTACATCTAAATTGAGTAGACTATAATAAGTGATGATTATATTAGTGCAGCATCCAAATTCTTTTGTATGTGGATCCATTCAAGGAAAAATGTATATTTATACCGTAGTACCTGAAATATCCCCTTCACATAGACTTCTTTGCTTTCTCGGCATGTCACTGCTGATCTTTTGGTCTCTGCTGGACAACACTTCTTGACATAAAACCCTGGGCTTCATTTCTTCAGTCACCTACTAATCATCTTGTTTGTTAGCATGTGAATACTAAAAAATCTCCCTCTGATAAGGACAAGAAGACAACTTTTTAATCTTATAACCAGGTCACATTTAATTAAACAGATCAGGAAGACAACCCTCAGTCTAAATTTAAAAAAAAAATTTAATCCTTATTTTTAGAGTTGAGATCACAAGCCTTCATCTTTGACAACTTTCTGAGTGAGGATTAGAAATTCCCAACTTCTGTTCTGAATTGGCAATGAATGTGAATTTAAGACAGAACAAAGTGAGTGAAGGAAGACATTGTTGACTTCTCAAATTTTGTATCTTCATTATGTATATCTGTCAGGTACAAAACTTTTTTAGTTCCATCAGTGCATAGGTTAACACTTTTATTCCATATTTTATCATTTTCATATTGGAATTTTCTTCTGATGTGTATATTCCCATTGATAGGTTTTCACAGTATCAAATGTTTCTTAACATCAGTTTCAATAACATATTGTATATATGTAATCAAATGAGCATCATTAACAACATCTGTTCCTTCATCTACTTACAATGCAAAATAGAAAGGTTTATTTCTAAATTAATTGATTGCAAAGATCTTTAGCATATGGATAAATTTTCTTTCCTACCATATTATCTGCAAGTGAAAACATTCAGAGCTACTTTGCATGTGATTCACCAAGTATTCTTTCAACCCTATCTGTAGCTGTGGGTAGCATCGACTTTTTTCCCATCATAGGAAGCCTTTTATATTTAATATTTCTGTGAGCAAACTTCAATGATGCAAGCAATTCTTTTGATGTCATAGACATAGTTTAACAAAAATTGACCAGCCCCTCCTGATGTTCCTTTTTGTATTTAGCTAGATTAGTCCTCAAAAAATAATCATAGTCTATTGCCAACACTGTATACAAAGTCTTTCCAGCATGAAAAAACCTGCCAGACAGAACTTGTATTCTAATGGCATAGTCTTTGAGTAATGATGATGATGGCTAGAATTTATATGGTGCTTTAAGATTTGCAAAGCACTTTACAAATATCATCCTATTAATCCTCCTAACAACCCTGGCAAGTTATTATTATCCTCATTTTACAGATTAAGAGGTTGAGTTGCCCAGAGCCATAAAACTAGGGCTGGATTTGAATTTAGTTCTTTCTGATTCTAAATTTAATCTCTATCCATGAATCACTTAGAGACTCCAAACTACTTCCACAATGAAGTATCAGGGTAAGACTATAATTTTGAATGTAATGGAGGGTTTTTTGTTCATGTCCCGGGTTACCCAAAAACAGAAGGACCTCTTTCTTCCTTTTCTAGGAGAAGATACCATAATTGAGAGCAATCTCTCTCAATTGCTTGCCTAACAAGAAGAGATTGCATTTTGGGGCAACTTCACTCTCTCTCTTTTCTGAGCATTCTTTCCCACAGTGGTATTTAGAGAGGGATGAAGGATCGGGAGAAGAAGTATCTTCCCCTTTTCCCATTTTTTTAACCTGTGGCCTGTAGAAACAGGTTGGAGGTTGGGATTTTGTTTCCTCTTTTGGTTTTAGGTATAAATGATGGAAATCCCTAGCAGATCTGGAAGTTTGAGTCATGGAGACCTTGAAAGTAGAAATCCAGGCTGGAGCAACCAGCTCAGCAAAAAAGCCCTGAGAAATAAGAGAGCCTGAGATCTAAGCCTAATTGGGGCTTTGGATTTAGGAATGTGCTCTATAGGAATTTAGCTAAGCTATGAATCTAAACTCCTTCCCCTTCTTAGAATGAGGTGGTATAGAAAGGAAGGATCATTCCCCATATATTGAGGAGTATGTTTGTGTATTTATCCTTAGTATACCTTCAAAGTAAATATTTCTTTGTAAAAGCTAACCTAAATGGATAAATGTGACTGGGATACTAGGATTCCTCAAAAACTGGGGATGACTATTGTTGGAGGTTGGAGTCAATGGCAGAAGTCTAGATAACCTCTAATTTCTTTCCAAGGGCAGAAGAGAACCTGGGGGATGGGTAAAATGTAGCATATCTAATCTTCAGGTTTTGGGGGGGCAACATAGCACCACAGAGTAATAATGCAATTACTCACCTAGTTACTCCCAGGCTTATCATGGCTTTTTGGGGTAACAGCTATTAAAATTATGCTATTATTAGGTATACAAAAGATAAAGATCTAATAACAAAACCATTTAATTAAGACATGAAATGAAATAAATACAAAGAAATGAACCAAAGATAAAAATAGTTTGTATAGCAATCCATAAAGAAATAATAATCTATACCCTCAGAGAGGTTATAGTCTAATTTTTCTTCAATTTCCTTAATTTCCTAACATAGCTGAATGACATCGTTTCTTTTCATTTACTCTTCAAGGGAGAAGAGAAAGGAGTAAGCATTTATATAACATCTACTCTGTGTTAGATACTGTGCTAAGTGCTTTTCATAAATATCCTCTCTTTTAATTCTTCCATTATTCTAATCTTTTTCATTCTAGTAAGTGCTACTAATACCTCATTTTCCAGATAAGGAAACTGAGGCAGATAGACTTGCTTAAGGCCCCACAATAAATATCTAAGTCCAGAGTTGAATGCAGATTTACCTGACTCTAGGTCCAACACTCTATCTGCTGAGTCTCTAAATTCCTTCTAGTTCACTTTTAATTCCCCTAATTTCCCAGCTCTGGATATTAAGTCTTTTTGAACTTTCTCTTTAGGGGGCTAATGCTTAGTGTGTGATACAGCCTGCCTCATCTTCTTTACTGCTCTTTTTGGGTAAGATAAAGAATATTTACAACTCTTGCCTCACTTCTCTAGACTCATTATAAGGTTACTAATGAGACTCCAAGGTTCAAGAATGATGCTCTAAGTTGTTGTCATCTTCTCGTTCTTTACCCCCAAATGCAGTTTTGTATCTTGGAACTCTCAATCCCTTCCCCCTTGCTGTTTTAACTCTCTTGCCAGCTACAGCTCTCCACAATCAAAGTCCTGGCCTTGTGACATGATCACAATGAAGGTTCACACCCAGCTTAAGTGCTATGGGAAATTAAATTCTATTTAAATGTCCTTTAGAAAAATCAATTTCCAATCTCAGCAAATCTCATTAGGTGTACAGTCACATCTGTAGGTATGCATCATAAACACTCATTAATTGGCCTGTAGCATGGGTACAAGTAATTATCCCAAATGCACGTACTAATAGCATTCACATTAGAGCTGCATGCAGAACACTAGAAACAGATCACCTACAGAAGCAGCATAAATAGAATATGTAGCAAAGCTGCATACTGTACAACAAATATATAGGAAATGCAATACATAGCATGTAGTATCATGTATCAGGATTGGAGTCAGGAGGCTAAATTTAGGGGTTATGCAATAGATAAAATCACTTGTTATGGCCACAAATAGGACTATGCATTACATAAACTGTATCAATGGATATCATTTTGTTATAATTTGCATATCCTTGGAGAATAATGCATTATCCTAATCATTACAAGAATAGTCCTAGAAATTTTGTGACAATATCTATTCTGCATGCTCTCTTGTACTTTATCCCATTGGTTTGCAATATTAATCTTAAACTCTTATACATTTTAAATGTGCAGAACCTATATACTCTGTTCAGTACATCTTAACTTAACATGATGATATAGAAGGCTTGAATGCCCAATTGTTCTCGGTTGTACATGGTTATCCCTGATTGTTTTATAGTTATATATAGATATAGCCAACCCATAGGAGTAGATTTGTAGTCTAGAAAAATAAAAACATTCTGGTAAACTGTATTATCGTGCTTTCTCTTGTTTCTTGATAAAGCCTCCTTTCTTCCTTGCCCATTCTCCAAAATATCCCTCCATTTCCTTTATAATTGGAACCTTCTGTTCCAGGCTGAAATCATCCAATTTTGCAGCTGATTATGTGTCTCTCATTACTTTATTAGTGAGAAACCAATCAAATCTTCTTCTTCTTCTTCTTTTTCTTTTTTTTTTTTTTTTAAATTTTTTTTTTTTAGGCTGGGGTTAAGTGACTTGCCCAGGGTCACACAGCTAGGAAGTGTTAAGTGTCTGAGACCACATTTGAACTCCGGTCCTCCTGAATTCAAGGCTGGTGCTCTATTCACTACGCCACCTAGCTTAGCTGCCCCACCAATCAAATCTTCTTGAGCCATTCTGATTCTGGGAGTTGTCCCAAGTTGTCTTGGAGCATGGAGTAAAGATGTACTCAGGAGACCAAAACCATAGAATCATAGAATTACAGAAATTAAATTGGAAGAGACCTTAGGAGACATCTAGTCCAACCCCTAAATTAAAAGAATTCTTACTCTAACATACTCTGAGGTCACCCAGACTCTGCTTTAAGACATCCAATCAAGGGTAAACCTATTATCTCTTAAAGGAACCTATTCCATCCACTTTTGTATAGCTCTAATTATTAGATGGCTGTTTCTAAAGTCAATTGGTCTCTTTTTTAGCTTTAAACCACTGTTTCTGGTTCTATCCTTCTAGTCCAAACAGAAGTTGAATTCTTCTTTCCCTTGACAACCCTTCAAATATGTAAGCAGTTCAATCACATAAGATCTGAGTTTTCTCTTCTTTAAACTAAACAACCCTTAGTTCTGTGGGATTTAAAATTGTTCAACCTATAATAAAAGAAATTGCAGCAGAGCTCTGAGCAAATGGTACTATATTATAAGGTCCATAGACCCTTCTAATGAAGTAGACCTCAGATCCTTCTCATAATCTGAGATATTCTTGCTCTCCAGGACAATACTTTTATATGTTTTGAAATCCCAATACGTAAAAAAGGCATGGCAAAACATAGAATCTCATTGTTTATTAGATCTTGTTCTTGAGAGTCAAACATTAAGATCAACAAGGCAAGAGTCATCTCCAGTGACCAAATAGTCATAAGACAGTCACTTGCTCATGTTGGACAAGAGACAGAATAGAGGGACAAAAATAAGTTGGGGGGCTTTCCAAAGAATCAAGGGATTCCACCCATGCTAGGAATTTGAGCAATACAGGATGGAGATATCTTTGTCAGCATTCTTCTGGTTGCTCAAACGAGCTTTATAACTGGTAAAAAAAAAAAAAATAGTGAACATTACATTAAAGTTTGAGGCAATCAAAAAAGGCCTACTATAATAACCTATCTTGTCTAATTAGCCTCCTATGATTTCTATAAAATATCAAGCTGATTAATACTGATTCAAACAGAATAGGGCTGCAAATGAATCATTTCTCGTTTTCCCCTTAACCTAAACTTATATAATGTGGACTCAAGCTGCTTCACCATATTGGTTATCTTTCTCTGGACACTTTTTAGTTTATTTGAATTTCTTCTTAAACTGTGGTACCCAGAACTGAATACAGACAGGGTACAGAGTGACTATCACAACTTTATTCCTGGAAGCTACAGCTTTCTTAATGAAGTTCAAGATCACATGAGGTTTTTTTTGGCTTCCATATCACCATATTACACTGATGATTCATGTTGAGTTGACAATTAAAACCTCTTAGGTTTTTTTTTTTCTTTCAGACAAAAAACAATTTAACCATGCAGCTCTCATCTTGTATTTGTAAACTTGTTTTTTGTAACTAAGCATAACTTCTACATTTTTCCCTATTAAGTTTCATATTACTAAATTCAATCCTGTCCTGGACTGTCAAAATTTTTTGGTTCTTGTCTCTTCACAACATGCAGTGCATTAGCTAGCCTTCCTACCTTAGAGAAATCTGCAAATTTGAGGAATATGCCATTAATGCCTTTAACAAAATCATTGATAAAAATATTAAGGAGGGCCTGGAACTTCCACCAAACACCTGCTTCATGTTGATATTAAACTGTTAATATCATGGCTTTTCATTCAATCTTGCTATTCAAATGGAAAGAGCAAATAAGTGGTGCCATGGTGCACAGAGCACCGAACTTGGAGGAAGACTAATCTTCCTGAGTTCAAACCTGGCCTTAAACACTTATTCTTTTTTTGTATGTTAACCTGGGCAGGTATTCCCCTCAACTTCCTCTTTTGTAAAATGAAAATATAAAAGTTATGACAAAGTATCCAGTATCTTTGCCAAGAAAGCTCCAAAAGGAGTCATGAAGAGTTGGACTTAACTGAAAAGTAACTTAACAACAACTAAATATCCAATTGGAATTGATTGTCTAATCCACTCTCCATCTTCTAGTATGAATTTGCTAAAATGTAGACAAACTATAGCTACAACATTCCCTCCTTAGAGTGGTTCAGATCACATCTTCCAATTCTTTTAGTTCTTAAGGATACAGGTCATTTTAGTCAGGTGACTTGATTTCCATCAGGAATGACTACAAGATTATAATCTTATCTTGGATACCAACTCCCTGTTGGCTTTTTTTGGTTGTTGTAGTTCTGTCATTTCCAATGCAAAAGAGAAATTTTAAAAAATGGACATCTTTGCCTTTTCTTTTTTGTCAGTTATCATTAGCTCATCCACCTTAAGCAAAGGAACCATCCTTTCTTTAATCCTTTTTCTTCCAATATAGCTGCCACCTTTTTGATTTCCTTTGGGTTTCTTATCAATCTCAGCTCACTCTGAACTTTAGCCCTACAGAATAATGCCATACTCTAATATTCAACCCTTCTTCTCCTAAATTACATCTTATGTACATTTCTTTAAAAAATCTATTATAATTACTAAGGTTCTCTGTGGGTCCACATTGTAATTCTTAGTAATGCTATTTTTAATCTCACTGGAATTGTTTCCCTTTGTATCTTTAGAATTTAATTCTGAAAATCTTTCATATCTTCTGAGATGGCTTGCTCTATAGGATTTTTATCCTATTGAATCCTACCTGTGTTTTCCTTGAATTCTTTGAAATCTGCTTTCCCCTAAGATAACAACCTATTTATTAAGAACTCTAACACCTAAAGAGCCCAGATTAAATCTATTTTGAATGCCAGTTCTTTTTAGTAACAATGAAAGCCTCCTGTTCCCTATCCATCTCTTAAGAAGGAACATCTTGTATCATTTCATTCTTAATGGGCAAATATCCTAACCCTCCCCCCATACAAGTTAGACTAGTTTTTCCTCTAAATAGTATTGAGACATTTCTTGAGACTTGGTTGAGTCAGGGGGACTTTATAAAAGCTCAGATCATTTATGTCACTTTCTCAATGCCTGAGTACAAAATAGCCATAAGGAATTCCAAGGGTGAATTGTGAAGGGTAATGTTTTGCTTAGCTAAATCAACTTCAAGTGCCCTCAATGCTTAGTTGAATATTCTTCTACTGCTATGGATAAGAGACTGATCTGAGTCATATTTAGCCCAAAACAGCAACTCTAGATTGGGCTGGGTGGTCCCTACTTGATTTAACTGACTTTGCAAAATTTAGTTTCCTATGAGCTACCTAAAATGATAGACCTCTATCTACAACCCAGACAAATGTGCATGTTGTCTCAGTTAAAACACATCTTCACTAACCATAATTCTAATGACTTATTGGGTTACTGTCTTAATTTCTCCTACAACCTTAAAACTTCCTTGGTGGTTAAAAACCTGCTTATCCTCTGATACACAGGAGGTAGTAATAGGGTAAAGCTGAGGTTCTCTTACCACAAGAGATGGTTTCTCAATATTAATCTGTAGTTCCTTCTCTTTTTTTCTTTTTTTATAGTCCTCATCTCAATGGAAATCAAAGTATTCTCCAGCAAAACTTCTAGATCAGAGGTCAAGCTTCTCCTCTGAAGTTTATTGGTCTCTGACCTTGTCTGGCATTTTCCTTTTCAGTTGTGCTGTTATTAACTACGTAAACTTGCCCTCTTCCTTCAAGGAGTGATCTTTAAAAACCAAAAGTCCATTCATTTCTAAATCTAATTGAATAATATGTAAAACTCTTTATTTTTCTTTTTCTTATACTGGCAATCTATCTTTTTAAAAGTCATTAGAAATCATTAGTAAGAGCCAGGGAGTACTCTCACAATTTTTTTTTTTCCTATTCCCATCAAGTTACTTAAATATTTATTTGACTACTCTACCAGAATCAGTGGGACCCTTCACTTTCTCAATGATAGAGTTTCCCATATGCAGCTAAAATCATTATCATCACAGGTATGACTTTCATATTTGGCCATTCATACCTTTGGCACTTCCTCCCTCCCCCCACCTCCTCTCCCTTTTCATTGCCCTTCCACTTCTCAGTGGAACCATGAAAGTCACTGGTTTTCAAATGTGCCAACATCAAATTTTTTTGACTGGGTCCAGATCAGATCAATCCAGTACTGGGGCACAATAAAATATGCTCATGGACATGAAATTCAATTAAAAAAAAAAAACTCTTAAAAAAATACAATTCACTAAAAAGAGATGCTGTTTCTCTCTGACTCCAAATTCACTAAAGCAGTAGTAATGCTTGGTCAGAAAGATGTCTGTGAAGAAAATGGAGACCTTTTTAAAGCTCAGGAAATCCAACTTTCCACAGGCTGGGCTTTTTATTTCTTTAGTCTGCTGAACCAACCTAACCCTGAGTAGAGCCACCTTCTCTTCCTAAAGGGAAATTATCCCAGTCTTTATAAAATAAATGCTCTTCTGATCAGGTGGGCTTGTGTTGTATTTGCTTTGTGTTGGGGTAATTTCTAGTATAATCCAATGATAAAACAAAATCTATTTTTCCTTCCATGACCTTTACTGAAATTCTCCATACTCAAGTTCTTAGATTTGCTCATATGAATATATCTTCTTAATGCAATGGTTACTTCCACCTCCATTTCCTTTAGTTCCTCCTTTTTCTTTTGGATAGAGTATACACACTTTCATTCTAGTCATGGGTTTCATCACACCAAACCAAGAAAATCAACTTTTCCTCCTTGCATTAGGACCTCTAGTTCGTAAAATCCTATCCCTGGAAAAGAGATTGTGCAATGAAAATCCCTTCTCTTCCTCATTTTATAGCAAAAAGGAAACTGAGGCAGAGGAAAATTAAATGATGGTTGCTTATTGCCTAAACTTGGGTATTTATGTGAAGGAATTTGACATGATGAGTTTTAGTGGCTCTTTTTTTGCATTTTGGGGAGGGAGGTCAATTGTTCTTCCTTCCTTGAAGCTATTTAGTATGTGATACTTGGACAGTTTTCTCCTTCCTTTATTTTTTTGAGTTTAAGACTCCATGATTAGATTTGTAAAATTACAGGAAAATATTATCTTCTTTCAGGCCAAGGCCTGAAGATAATGTGCCTCAGGCTCCTGAGTAAGATACTTGGGTTGTATCCTTTTCCTGCCCTTTCCTAGTTCTGCTTTGCAAAGTGTGCCAGTCCCAGTCTCAAGGTGAGGAATTTGGTGGAAGTCTCCTTCCTGGTCTTCAGTGTCCTATAAAAGAAGAGGAATACCATTCCACTGATGGCCAGATTTCAAACTTTTAGGGAAGAAGGGAAACAATAAGTCTTCAGGCTGGTCTCCAGTCTTGGGGAAAGGGAAGGGAATAACATTATTTCAGTTCCAAGCATTGTTTCTTACCTAAACTGTTTAAAAAGACTCCCTGATTAGAGTCCAGCAATCCTTATAACTCCAAAGTGGTTTTTAAAATGTCAAAAGTAATAAGATCAATGATTTTTATATGTGATCATTTGAAAATGCCATTAATTGAGTCGATTTCATCTGAAGTTTATTGTTTGTGCTGTTATTATATTTCTAAATTATCTTATATTGTGAAATCTGAAAGACCATTGTACTAGAAATGCTATTAGACAAAACCTTTTAATCTGGATGCTATTACACATGAATTGGACTTTTTAAAAAGGTATGATAAAAATAGATGTTTGAAAGCTTAAATATTTAATGAGGTATATTTTATCATAAAGTAGATAATAATAATAATAGTGTTTACTATAATAATGAATTTTCACTTGAAAATTCCTGGCTATTAATTAATTGGATTTGACACATAAATTATATTGAAAATAGAGGTATGTTTTTTTTCCCCCTCAAATTGATAAAAATCATGTTTATTTAAAAATAGCAGCAAGGATTATGCATAATGGGGATAAGTTAGAAGTCTTCCTAGTAAAATCAAGTGGGAAATAAGGATGTCCATTGTCATCAACTTTATTCAAAACTGTATTGAAAATCCTATTAGTAGCAATAAGAAAAGTTGATAGTGGCTAAGAAATAGAAATGTAGTTAATAAGTTGGTTTTTTGTTTGTTGTTTTTTTTTAAGATTCCTACATCAGTACAGGATAGAAATAGTCAATAATATATAAATTAAATTCTCTGAAGTTTCAAAACTGGAGAACCAGATTTAAATATAATCTAGATTTAAATATTAGATTATACTTTGAACATCTAGATTTGGAATCAGAGAAACAGAACCCCTTTTAGAGCTATCCTGTGAATGAAATATATTGTCCAACAAAAGATATTTAGGGACTAGATAACTACATGAAAAATCTGGTACTTTCCTTTCTCCATGTTCTATTCCCTTATAAACTGTTTCCACTTGCTCTGGTTCCAGTCTCCAGAGGCCAGGAGGCTCTTTTCTACATCTCTATTCCATCTTTGGTCTCCTTGCAGGCCAAAAGATTGTTTGCTTAGTCTCTGTTAGGTGGGACTTAATGTTAATGTTAACTTAAACATTACCTTTTCTCAGAACCAGTTCATTGTGAACTCTCTAAGTACTTTGATCTGTGTCTAACAATGTAATTTTGAAATTATGAAAATTATGTGAAAAACTTTATTGCATTGTTTGAACCTAGCCTTGAATTATTAGGAAACTGAAGCATCTCTATGTGTAACATCCTCTACATTCTTCCCCAACTCTCTCCCAAATTTTGGCTATGTGACATACAGCCCAATAGGTACTCTTAAAGAAGTAATCCCCTGGGCAATATCTCCTTCTGGCCCAACTGGCCTCTACAGCATCTTGGTCTATGTGAGCCTCTTCTTTATTGGCCATTAGGGTGGGGATTTTTTCAGATCCACTCCTTTTGGCCAGAAGAGGGAAATAGCCAAATATTTGGAGACACTGTAGTTCCAGAACTAAAGCCAAGCAATCTGTGCCCTGAGCTTGGTATAACAACTTTATTCTGTCATTGTATGTAGGTCCCCTCCTTAGGCTGACTTGACTTGGTGACACAGAACTGGGTAGTAAGTAATAAAACTGACAGTTGGCACCTGTTCCCATAGCCTGCATGAAGTTGTGGTGTTCTAGTATAAATCTGGAACTAATTATTATTTTTGTTAGGCAACTTCTCTTTGAGATGAGATATGCTTCATGGTCCCTGTTCTGACCCAGGCTAGAAAAATTTCTTATTATGCCTTTTTCTTGGATTTTCTCTTCAGGAATCAGTCCGATGCATTTTCCAAATCTTTTAGGTGGGGAGAGCTGACTGTATTTTCCTTGATATTCTGCTCTTTTGGCTCCTCTTGCCTCTAAATTTCTTTATAAAATTGTTTGTTTTGTTTTCAGTGTAACAGCCATCTTTGAACCCTATTTCATACTTTCTGAGATACTATATAAGTAAGTAGACATAGTATTAAAGAAATAAAGATGGGAAAATTATCTATCTAGCTAAACAAAGGCCATTTGTACTGGTGGTGACAAATATTTGAAGATAATAAAGGCTTAATACTCAAGCTCTGTGAAAGTAGGGAACATACAAAAATATGGAAAAATAAACTTTATCTCCTCCCTTCCTCAAAAATATTTGAGAGAATGTCAGTAATTATTGGCTATTTTGCATACTTTCACAATTCATTAAAGATTTTATAAGAGTAATCTGCACACATTTTACTCAATCAATGAAGGTATGAGAAGGGAACAAGGAAGCTTTCACAAAGGTTTGCTATTAGGCAACTGACCATATCTTTAGAATTATGCATTTGAAAAGTATAGGGAACACAAGAAGTCACTATGCTTGTTCTTATTTGATTTATAAATAGGGGTACCTATATGGTGCAGTGATATTTCAATGAAGAGATAAAGCTCTGCTTAGTGTTTTAAAAATGTGAACATTTTCCTTATGAATTCATGAAGGAAAGCCGTTCTTGTTCCAGGCTTTATGACAATCAGACTCAAGGTTCAGAAATCCAGGAAGAATAAATGTATTACTCTTCAACAGGTCAAATGAAAACCTCTTGTTAATCACTACTATCAGACAGGAAGCAAAATGTAATTTAAAATAATGTTTTTGTTTTGACATAAAGAATTTCTAAATATCAATGATTTATCTTGGCAAATATAAAATTAAGATTATAATACAAGCTGAATTATAATGTTGCTTTCTTTTTTTCATCTTCCAACTTGGAAAAAAAGGTTACATTAACATTTTTTTGTGATCTATTCTCTTTAAATCCAGAGTAAATTTGATCTTGGTGATACTAACTCATATAACATAATATTTTTTTTATTAAAATATATATTTAGCAGCAACCTCTCAAAAACAGAATATAGGAAAATTGACTTTGAGGTCCTTTTCTTCATTTAAATTTTAAGTGGGACATATAAATGTGTATATTTATAAATGCTTGTATTTATATATATGTATATATATACACATATGTATATATCATATAGTTTTATCATTATTAAGTGCTTCATTTAAATGTATATTTTTCTCCCAAGTTTTTCAAATACAAAAGATACCCATTTTTTTTTGGACAAGCTTTAAACAGATGTCATTCTGGTTTCTTAACACATCAAACATTGATATAAACATGTGTATATATGTGTATACACATATTCACATACATATGTATTAATTTATATACAAATTTCTACTTATGATATTCACAAAAGAAGTTTTAATGTATACAAAGTTTGACATTTCCACATCCTGAAATGATTTCTTCATATAATTGGTGAAGATTGTGTCTGGAAATGTTTTACCATATTTTAAGCTCTGAGTCATTTATAACTCCTGAATTAGCTCCTAAATGGGGAAAAACAATTAAATTCAGTTTCTCTTTTCTATGAGCACAGCAGTCTTTTGGGAAAGATAAACAGACCAAAAATAAAATATATATCCAATATTATAAACACAAATTTATTATACAGCCCACCATCTTCATACATTAGGACAGCACAATAACCTTAGTCTAGTTGTGGGTCTTTCATTTTGCAATTTTATTTGCACAATGCTTCCTTAAAAACTTTCCTCTAACAAAGAATCTGTTTTGTGAAAGTCTATACACCATTTGTTTTTAAGAGATAAAACAACAGTGATAATCCTTTTAGAATGTTCACTGAGTATTGATGTATAGAAAAGAATTAAACAGGGAAATAGGTCCATGTTGAACAATGATGTTTGTTGCTGTTAGTGATTTTTCAAAATAGAATCTAAATGGAAGAGAAATTTCTTATTTTTGAGGTATCATTGTCTTGATTGCAACAAGGTATAGATTAGAACATTGCAGAATCCCCTAGATAAGATACATAGATGCTCAAAAGAATTTGGTTTAATTGTTCACAGGGGAAAAAGCCAAATTAATAAAGAATATTTATTGGCTATATGCAGTTGGGTTATTGACCTGATCCATCAGTTCATATACCTTTTATAGATGCTGTATATAGATAATGAACTGGATCTGAATTTGAATAAGAAATATGTGATATTTCAAATGATTCTAAGCTTCTCCCTATATAGACCTATATATATATATAGACCAATCTCTTTAAATTTTTTAACATTAACATTCTTTCACATGAATACACAGGAACCCATAAAAGTTTAACGTCTTCTATGGGCATTATTGCTTTTGAGAAATTATAAAGTTCTTTTAATCATCCCAAGTTTCTCCCTGCAACACAGTTTTTTTCCCCCCCTCAATATCAATTTTCTGGAGTTGTTGAATGACTGGAAGTGTTTTATAAGATCTAAAGAACCAAAGTTGAGGATCATCCAGAGTACGTTGGAAAGGCACTGGAAGATGTAATCAGGTTGCAAAGACACTCCAAACAAAGAATTACATCGGACATATTTCTTATTCAAATCTATACAATGTCAAGGATCAAACCAAGTATATATTATGCTGGTACTATATACTAGGCACTATGCTTGGTGTTGAGGATACAAATATAAAGAATAAAATAGTCCTACTTTCACAGAATATAAACTCTACTGGTGAAAAAGAAATGAATACATTTGAAGATAAATGTGAAGCTTGAATATAAATTTAATAAACACAAATATATCCAGAGTAATTAAATACAAACTATTTTTGTTTGTTTGTTTTTGTGAGGCAATTGGGGTTAAGTAAGTTGCCCAGGATCACACAGCTAGGAAGTATTTTTTGTTTGAAGCCAGATTTGAACTTAGGTCCTCTTGACTCCAGGACCAGAAATCTAATTACCAGTACTCTATAACTATACATTTCTTTTTTCTTTCTCTGTCTTTGTGTCTGTTTATCTGTCTCATTCTCTCTGTCTCTGTCTCTGTAACTCGTGTTTTCTCTCTTTTCTCTCATTTTCTCTCTCTCTCTTTCTTTCTGTCTCTTTTTTCTCTTTCATTCTCTTTTCTTTGTCTTTCTGTCTGTCATAATCAGATTTTACTTTCTTCTTTGCTCCATCTAGGTGTCCCCAAAACAAGGTGCATTGACCAAGATGCCAACAGTTGAGGAGATCAAGAAGTTTATGTAGAAGGTAGATCTTGAATTGTGCCTTGAATAAAGAAAAGGATTCTATGAGGCAGGGAGAAAGGGAGTGAGTTTCAGGAGATGGAGTGATATGTGTATATGTGATGAAGACAGAAAAGACCAGTTTGTCTGGATCACAAGAGTGTAGGGAGTAATTTCCCATGAGTTTGAAGAGATAGGTTGGCCAGTCATCAAAAGAATGTATGGGCAACAAAGATGACCAATTATATATTGAGAGCGAGGGATAACTGGTAGATCATATGCTTCATTGTTATCCTTTCAATGTCAAGAGAAGCTAAGGAAGTCTCCGTGCATGGACCCCATGCAAACTTGTGGCAAGACATGGACTCGAGAGTCAGACAGTAAAGACATGCTTGGATTGCATTTTTGAAGCAAATATTTCCATCAATGAGGCCACAGAAGAATAGTTATATTTGCCATGTATCTTTGATTGGAACAAAATATTGGCTGAGCTAGGTCCTCTTGTACTCATGCTCCATTTCTAGCTTTTGAAATTCTTTGTACAAATTTGGATTCTCCTTTTCATAGAGTTGTAAAATGCATTCAGAAATTTCACAAAGTTTTTTTGTACTTGTCTTGCAGCACCTTTTTATTTAACTGTGATTTCAGTAGCACTTGGTTGTACTCCTATCATCCATTTTTTTCTTAATCCTAGAAATCTGTTTGGAATACTTTATCCTTAGAACTGTGGCTCTTACCATTTTACCATATTTCTTGTTCTTTAATTCCCTCAGAAGCAGAGATAGTGAGGCATATAGTATACTACTTGAGAAAAAAAGAATGACAGATTTTCAGAATATAATAGCCACCAAAATCTGGAAAATCTTTGAGAATGAGATTACATAACCATTTAAGTACTTCATGAGTATTTTTTTTATTTAAAAAAATTTTTTATTATAGCTTTTTATATACAAAACATATGCATGGGTAATTTTTCAACATTGACCTTTGCAAAAACTTCTTTTCCAACTTTTCTCCTCCTTCTCTTCACCCCCTCCCCTAGATGGCAGGCAGTCCCAAACATGTTAAACATGTTAAAGTATATGTCAAATACAATATATGTATATATATATATTTATACAGTTACCTTGTTGCACAGGAAAAATCGGATTTAGAAAGAAGGTAAAAATAACCTGGGAAGAAAAACAAAAAATGCAAGCAAACATATTATTTTATTTTTAATTAATTTTTTTAACTTCATGAGTATTTTTATGGATCTGTAATCTTATTGAAGTGGGTACTCCCTCCACTGGTACAGATTAAAATGCCCTTCAATCTATGTACCATAGACCTTACTTTCAAGAAATCCTTTACTGTAGCTCCACCCCTTGTTCTAGGGCTTCCCTCTAGAACATGTTGGCTCTGCAGCTTAACATTGATACTGCCATTCTTGGGCCATATATTTTTCTGGTCATAGATCTCTCTTATAATATCCTTTAGGTCACTTTTGAACAACTTTTTGTTGGTAATATGAGGGTTATACCTATTATAGTATTTAACATTCAGTAGGTATTGATTAAGGACTTATTTATCAATGAGAGAGATTTTCTGTTAAAAGGAATGTTAAGTGAGTGTGTCTGAAATCTGAGGAAGAGATAGTAGGGGAGAGAGAGGAAAAAAAACGAGTGGGGGGAGACAGAGAGAGAGAGAAAAAGAAAGAGAAACAGAGGAGCAAAATAAAGAAAGGGAGAGAGAAAGAAAGAGATAAAGAGAGAGAAAAAAGAGAGAGAGAGAAAAAGAGACAGACAAACAGAGGAAGAGACAGAGAGACTGAGAAACAAAGAGACAGACAAATATGTGTAGTTATGGAGTACTGAAAATTAGATTTCTGGTCCTGGAGTCAAGAGGAACTAAGTTCAAATCCAGCTTCAGATACTTAATACATCTAGCTGTGTGATCCTGGGAGAGAGACAGATATAGTTATGGGACACTGATAATTAGATTTCTGCTTGAAATCATCTTGACATCAGCTGAGGTCAACTTTTGTTTGTCAGGAATCAGCCAATTACTGATCAAAATCAGTTAAGCAAGCTAAGTAAAGAAAAAGCAAGGAAAACTACAGTAAAGAAAACTTTGCTTAGCAGATCCAAGATCTGAGATAAATCTCTGCCACTGATGGGTGAGGCAAATAGTTTACCATGGTAGATAGCCATGGTACATCAGGAATGGTAGAATACTGAAGGTCTTGTTTCCAGCAAGTATGAATCATCCATATAAAGTATGCTGTTTATATTTGTCAGTGATGAGTTATAAACAGCAAGGTATGAATGTGTAAAGTAGAGATTAGTCTTTGTATTATGGGAAAAGGTGAAAGACTGAAGAATATCTTTCTGTTTTCTAAGTTATCAAGAAAAAAATGATAAAAGAAGGGATTCAAATATTGAAAAAGTAGAAGAAAAAGAATATGAAATGGCAGAGGTTTGTCCATGGAACAATGTGATAGAGAAAAAGAAGGAAAAAGAATTACAGACCACTTGAACCATATCCAATCCAATCCTTATTTTTTCACTTGTATCTGATTCTTGATGACCCCACTTAGGATTTTCTTGGTAAAGATGCTGGAGTAGTTTGCCATTTACTTCTCCAATTCATTTTATAGATGAGACCAACTGAGGCAAACAGAACTAAGTGACTTTCCTAGTATTTGAACTCAGGAAGAGGGATCTTACTGACTCCAAGCCTGGCACTTTACCTACTGTGCCATCTAGCTGCCCAATCTAATCCAATAAATGTTTAATTAGTACCTACTACATACCAGGCACTGTGATAAGTACTGGGAATACAATTAATAAAATATAATTAATAAAAGTCCCTGCCATCAAGGTGCTTACAATCCAAGAGGAAGGAGGAGAGACAATACACAAAAAAGTTAGGAAAGATAGGGAGAAGGAGACCATGATGGGGTATCTTGTTTTGTGGAACTGAATGATTATCTTTTATCTAGGGATGAAGAGATGGGTACAAAAAGAGGGTGAAAAGTTACAAGGCTTCTTTTCAGTCTTACGACTGATCCAAAAATTTTTAAGCTGAAATCCAGTGAGAAGAAGAAAATTTCTCATAAAACTATCAATACAGGTAACATAAAATATACACAGAGAATTCTAGGTACACCAGTGGAAAAAGAACTCTTCATGGATGTTCTCCTTTACTTTTGTTTCTTAAGACAATTCCTCCACTTACATCCTTTATCTTACATCCTTTGTTCAGTCTTCTTATCTTCTAGGTGTATGTACCACCAATTATTTTCCCTGTAACCTTGGATCAAGTTCTCCTTATCAAACGTTCCTTCTCGGCTGCCAATATGCCGACTCTGGCCTCACCCAGCCTATAAAAATCCTTCCTTGACCTCAATAGTCTCTCAAGCTATCATCCTATATTTTGTCTTCCCTTTAACTTTGAAGGTCTTAGAAAGAAAGAGTAACATGAACTCAATGCCTCTAGTTTTTTAACCACTCACCCCTTGCAATTTGTCTTCTGATCCTATCACTTGACTGAAACTTTTTTCAAAGGTCATGAATAATCTCTAAATTGCCAAATGTGATGATCTTTTCTCAGCCATCATCTTCCATAATCTCAATGATGTCTGAGCTCAATCTGACCTAAACTGAATTAATTTCCACTTCCACTCATCCCCTTTAAAAAACCTTTCTATATCTGTCAAGGAAACTACTATCTATTATCATACTCACTCAATCTTGAAGACTAGTTATCATCTTCAACTCTTCACTCTTTCTTACCAATATTGTAAAGACAAACAACTTCAAAGGACTTGGGAACTTTGATCAACCTAATAACCAATCAAGTTCCAGAGGATTCACAATGAAAGAGACTACCCATCTCCTGATAAAAAGGTGATATTTTTATTTTTATTTTATTTTATTTTTTCAGGGGGATGAGGCCAAGGTGGGAATTTGTTTTATTTTGACAATACATATTTATAATAAGAATTTTGTTTTTACTGTTTTTTCATGAGAGTAAGTGGGAAGGATAGAAGAGGGGATTTTCCTTGATTGAAAATAAATTAAACATACAAACAAAAGGAAACTATCATTACAAAGAGGATTGTAGTGAAACAGCATACTGCTCATGTGATATTGAAAGGTTATTGCTGATGTAGTGTTGTGTCCCAGTTAAAGGTTTCTATTGAAAGATTTTTTAGCAGACCATTTGATGAAGTATCTCATTCTTCTTGTGAAAAAAATGGAGATGATAGTACTAACAGATGGATTTGGAACCGGATGAATGATTGGATACAAAAAGAGGGTTGAAAACAAATAATTTCTTGGCAACTTGCAGAAAGTTTCTTTTGCAATGTCCCAAACGTGTATGTTTGGCCTTCTCTTATTTGACATTTTTAATCAATGACTGGATGATGACGTGTTTATCATATTAGCAGATCACATAAAGATGGGATGATAGCCAATAAACTGAGTTATAGAGTCAAGATACAAAAAAGATCTCGACAAGTAAAGGGACTGAAAATAATAAAATGAAACTCATTAGTGACAAATAGTGCTCAGGATGGTATAGGACATTCATATCATATGAAGATTGATGGAAAGAACTGGGAATTTTTAAGTTAGAAAAGGGATGACTCAGAGGGGCATATAGCAGGTGGCAGACAGATTAGACTTCTTCTAATTGGTCCTAAAGAGCAGAAACAGAAACAGTGGGTGGAAGTTGCTTAGAGACAAATTTAGACTTGATGTTGGAAAAACTTGCTAACAATTAGAGCTATCTTTAAATGGAATAGGCTACTTCAGGAGATAGTGGCTTCCCTTGTTATTGGAGGTCTTCAAGCAGAGGATGGATATGTTGTAGTGGGAATTCCTTTCCAGGACAGGGTTTGACTAAATGCCCACTTAAGCCCCTTACAACTACAATATTCTGCAATTCTGTGTTTTTGTGTATGTATAATAAACAAGAGAACCAAGTACAAGGAGGCAAATTTGACTCTATAGATATCAATGAGACTTGGTTGAATGGGACCCATAACTGGAATATATCTCAGCAAAATATATCTTACTCAAAAGAAATCAAATGCATAAAACTGGCATATCATGAAACTATATTTCTCCAAATCCTAGGAATCTGAGAATGATAAGAATGGTAGAAATTGCTTAAATGAAGATAAATGGATGAAGAAATAGAAGTAGTATTTTGGGGAATATACAAATAAAAAGAAAGAATTAAAAGTAAAAACAGGTAGGTTAGATGAAGAGAGAGATGCTATGTTTATTACATTTTCAAATAAAACAAAATTAGAAAAAATGGCTAATAGGCTCGGTGTCAGTCAAGATCCCATTAGCTTTGATTGGCTTGAATGATGAATTGATTCTAATAAGGTGAAATGAAACAGAAATGTCGGGAGGCAGTGCATTTCACCTAATACCAAAGGTAGTTCTGGGAGTTTTCTGAGGTCCTTTCTAGCCTGAAACCTATGATCCTATGACTTTTGATGAACAGGCTATTTCCATTCTTCAGCTGAGGCTCCCACCTTTTGTGGTTGCCCATTTTACTTTTTTAGTTTAAAGAATTTGTGTGAGGGTAAAGCTGTCCAATTAAACTGTTGGCTGAGCTAGCACCAACACAACATTGTTCTCCTCTCTTCCTATTCTCTCTATGCCAAATCTTTTCCTAGGTCCCTTTAATAGATTAGCTTTCAGCTTATCTTTCTGGTTTCTTCACAAAACACCCTGTCTCATTTTCCAGCTCCCTTTTATGTGTTGTCTTTACCTGTTAGCATGTAAACTCCTAGAGGGCAGAGATTGTTTGGCTTGTATTTGTATCCCTACTGGCTAAGGGATAATAGGAGTGGAGAGATAAACTTTCATTGAAAATATTCATGAAGAAAGCCAGCAACAAAACCTATAACCTTAGATATTTATAGACAAATGCACAGAACATGTTTAGTACATTTGCATTTAATAAATGTTCATTCTCTCTCTCCCTCCTTTCTTCCTCCCCCTCTCTGTCTCTCATCTATCTATCTATCTATCTATCTATCTATCTATCTATCTATCTATCTATCTATTTATCTATCTTTCCTACCTGTTTTCTATCCTCTGTCTTCCCTGGATCATTTAAAAAAAATATCTATGAATATCTAATATCTATGGGAAGAAGTAAAGCCAAATAGACTGCTTAAGAAAGGCAAACCAGAATCCAGGAATTCAAGTAACAGTTCCAGTTTTTCCTTCTCTTCTCCACTCTCCACAATCCTCAGAGGGGTCGGCGACTTACTGACTCCAAATAGTTAAGGATTTGAGTTCTCATAGGTGTAATGCCAAATTTCTTTGGTGCTAGAATCTTTCTAGTTCACCCTCTTTATTCCTTTGAGAAGGAATTCATTTGGACCTCTACTCTATTCCAATCAGTATTAATCAGTTTGAGAGAATCATATCAAAGTTCTGTATATAAGGCCTCAGAGCTATGAATTTCTAAGTTAAGCAAGTTCACTTGCTTAACTATAGGAAGTTAACTAAAGACCGACCCTCCATCCTTGTTTTGCCTTGTCATGGTAAGTAAGCCCAGTGTGGCAGAGGTCACAACTCTATGGAAAGCCCCCCAAAATATCTTTATACCTCTGGACCAATCACTTACCTGATGACCATCTTATGACCACTTAGGTCACTAACTGGGACCAACTTGTTTCCCTGCTGATAATCATATTTTAGTATATAATTATGTTAAACAATGAAATTGCTGATATATATTTAGCATAACTGTAACTATAAAAGTATAGCATTAAGGGGAGGTGGCAACTCAGATCACGAGGAAGAACCAAGGTCCATTTCTTTAGAGGGGACCACTGACACTTTAATAAAATGCCATTGGCTCAGACCTCTACATCAATCTCTCTTATTATATCTGGGATAATTTTAACCTCCACATTAATCACATTTTGTGCATTTGTATACAAATATCAGGTGGCAGGGTTTTTATTGCTAACTCTTGGTTTTGTTTTGTTTTGTTTTTTTCCTTTCATGAATTACCTTTCTACTTCTATTTTTCCCCCAGTATCTATCATTCTAAATTAAATTAATTAAGTTAAAATTAATAAATTGCATAAGGATTATCAAGCTCACACTGTTTTCTCATACTCCTTCAATTTATAGTTCATATTTCTCTGGATCAGATTCAAAAGAATTCAGGCAAATACTGTTTCCTTCACTCTTTTTAAAGTATATTCTTTCCCTATCAAGAGTTCATTATGCTTGCATTTTAATTAAAGCTCCAAAAAACCAAATTCTGAGCTAGCTGTTTGTTTTCAACCTACTTTTCCCTTCCTCTATCTTTAATCAATAGTATTATTTGGAATATTTAAGTTAGTTTCTCTGCTCCCAAAGCATTTACCCCTTGCCAAAGACTTCTTTAACAATGCTTTTTAGGTTCCTTCTGGCAACATGATTTATCCCCATGTGAATCACTAGGAGTGGGAAGTAGTTATGTAGTTTGGAGTCTTAGGAAGCTCTCTGTTATATTCTGGAAACACTACCCAAGAGACTGTTCTATAGTTTGTCAGGTCAAAAAGGTGGGGTAGAGACAGCCTTCAGAGAGTTGAGGAGGGATAAAAAGATTTAGAATAGCTGTTATAGTGAGTGGGATAGTCATTCAGCAGCACATGAATAGGAACAAAGGAGGCAGATGGTGAAAGTAATCCAGTTTAGGATTTTAGCAAGGTCTGATTGGTGGAAGAACAAGGAGCCAAAGGATTTGTTGTACAGGGAAGTGTGGAGCTGAATTGATTCTACAAAGGATGAAGAAAAGGAAGGGAGGATAGTGTAGCTAGTGGAAGAATGATGACCTGGGAAAGAACTGAGGGGTAGAGGGATTAGACAGTCTGGGTAAACTGAAGAAAAGGATTGGAGTCATAAGGCATAGAGAAAGGTGGAGAATTCATTAATAATGAAGTGGAACACTTCTGGGTGATGGCAAGATCAAAGAAATGTCCATCTCTGTGCAAAAATGTGGAGGAGAAGAGGAACAGGTCATGAGATTTGCACAGATTGAAGAACTTGGAAGTTTAGTTATTTAGGGAAATATTAATAGATATGGGGAAGTTCTGAGTATAGAGGAAGAATTGGAATGAAATCTGTGAACCAGGCACTGAATCCATTGAAGAAGATGTCTTGAGGACTGATAGATAATCACCAGAATCTGGTTTGAGTAATAAATTTGCATTGCATGATGCACAAAGGAGAGGGTATTGAATGATGGGGATGGAGGGGACATCTGGAAGTGGCAATTGATCATAAGGAGTATTCCAATCCTCCCACCAATAAATTGGAAATAGTGGTGGTGATTGTGAATGCAACTAACAAGTGCCTGAAAGAGTGGCTAGGTATACAGTGTAATTTGGAGGGATCCAGATCTTGGGTAGTGCCAGAGTAAGAAAGGAATGAGAGGACAAGTTTAAGGTGAAAAAAGATTTGCTAATTATGGAAATAATAATATTCAGATAGTATAGTAGACAGATATGGAGTGGGAGACTGTGGGAAGAGAGAGAAGAGCTAAAAAAATGGGAACAAGAACTTTACAGTTAGGGAATAGTGAAATGTAATATCTCTGAGTTAAAAGAGAATTTCTGGGGCAGCTAGGTGATGCAGTGGATAGAGCACCAGCCCTGAAGTCAGGAGGACCCGAGTTCAAATGTGGTCTCAGACACTTAACACATTCTGGCTGTGTGACCCTGGGCAAGTCACTTAACCCCAATTGCCTGGGGGAGGAGGGAAAAGAGAGACTTCTAAATCTGATTCAGCTATTGCAGGCCAAATTGCAACAGTGTTTGATAGCTTTGATCTAATCCAATCAGTAACTGAACAAAAATCTCCTCTTATAAAGCATCTTTTCTAATATTCAATTCATAGATTCATTTTCTTATCATCTCTGTATGACTTCTACCTAATAGTACCTGCAGATTCACATTACTACTCCCTGAAGAATAGCAAGAGGCTTTTTCTTCAGAGGGTACTAGTACTCCTCCCCCCCCCCCCCAAATATGCACACACTCATTATATATGATACAACTCTAGATATTCAACAATCCTTCCTTTTCCTTGCCTTTCTACTCTTTCACTCCCTGGTGGAGGTCAGTATTCCCTTCTGCCATTTATGTGAAGTGCTTTTCCCCATTCTTTAAAGAAAATTTCATTCTCCTAAATTACCAATAGGATAGAGAAGCATTTCTCCATATTCCCCCTTCCCCCCACTTTTTTTTTTTTTTCCCTAGGACTGAGACCAACTTGCATTTTGTCATTAGTGTTACTTGGTGCTGGAGGAAATACTAGCAAACTCAATAGGCCATTGAAATATTTTATTTCTTCTTCTTACATGTTTAAATGGAAATTCATCTTTTGCCTTCTTTTTCATAGCTCTCAGTTAATTCTTGTAGCTAACTGCTGAAGAAAATTGCTTGAAACTTTTGAGTGAAGCTTAATTTATTTTTTGTAGGCCTCCCACCTTTTCTAGCGATAGGACTATGTCCTCTCAGATGCCTTTAATTGGCAATTAGTGTGTGTGTTTCTTCTGGGTCCCAAGACAAATGGAAGCGTCTACAAGGTGGTGTGATATCACTAAATCTTTGACTAAAGGTTAGCAGAGAAAAATGCACTGAAATATGATGGGAGATAGCAGGGGCAACAAAATAGGAGAATAAGTTGGCAAAAACAAAGAGAGATTCCTTTCCTAAAGTAGGAAGAGAAGAAATATAGTAAGATTGGAAATTTAGGAATATGGTTTTATGTTTTTAAAAAAAGTTAGCAAGCAATAATATAATAAAAGCTGTGTGTTCATTTTACATGAATGCTGATTTAGGTGGTTCCTTATACTAGCTCCTCCTCCCCACTCCCAAAACAAAACAAAATAACAAAAAACAAAAATTCAAGGAATTTGTACTACTATGTAATTTTAAAAGACAGTTCTTTTGTATGTGTGTGAAGGCTGGCATTGTACGCATTTCAAACCTTATTATTATTTTTATTTTTGGTGAATGAAGCTATCATCTCTATAGGGGAAAGTCTTTGTCTTAAGTGAAGACAACCGAAATAAGGATCAATCACTATACTTAATAATAGAAAAGCCATATGTTCTAATGTTCCTCCAGAACATTGGTTTTAAAAATAAATACATTTATACTAGATATAAACTTTGCAGTAGAAACTGAAGCTGAAAGAAATTTGCCATCTTAAATTGTACCTTAAAAAAAAGTGAAAATTTTAATGGGAATCTTTGGCACAGGAAAGTATTAGTTAATATTGCAGATTTATTCATTTAGGGATTCCAAATTTGAGGGTTCCACAGTTATTACAGATATTATTATAATTTATTTTGATTTTTTGGGTATAATGAAAGATATGTACAATTGAAATGTACACGTTGTAAAAAAAAATTAGTCAATGGTTTCAATTTCTTTCTATATCCAAATTTTTATTAGATCTATTAACCAACAGCAAAATAGAATTTCAACTTTGCCTATTTTCTAGGAGTATTAGGTAATAATGAAATGGCTAAAAGATAGCCAGCTGGAGAGAGAAACACTCTCTCTATGAAATTTTCAAATCAAACAATCAGTCCCAACATGCATGAGCAGATTATCCTTTCAAAACTGGAAAATAAAAGCTTCACAGTTTAATGGAGAGAGAACAAGTGATTTTTGAGCATCTGGAGAAAGAAAAGAATAATACTTGGATCTAAATTTTAGAAAAATCAGCCTCTTTGTAATAGGAAACTCAATGTATTCATGGATATAGTGATCATATGTCCTAGATTTTCTTAAGAGTATGATTTCAAATATTCTCTCTCATTGTCCTTATGATGGCAAAGAACATTATTTAGTGTTTAAAGAGCCAGAAATGGAATCAGGAATACTCATGTTCAAGTCCAGTCTCCTATAAATAAAATCAAGTTTTAAAAGCAAGGGAAAGCTATTTAATCTCTTAGTGCCTGAGGCAAGTCTTTGAGAGAGCAAATTATAGACTAGTTAGGATCTTGTGCCTGAGGCAAGATTTAGGAAAGTAAATTATGAACCAGTTGCCAATCAGCTTTGATGGAGAGAATTTTCACAGCAGAGGTACCCGATGCTAATGAATTCACTAGCTGAACTCCTCCAAACTCCAGAACTCTTATTTCTTTACTTTCTGGACTTTGGTTTACCTGCAGATTAAAAAAGGTTTGGGTAAACCTTGTGTGTTTGGAAGGAGCTCCTTATACCTACTCCATGCTATGTAATAATTTTGATTTTAATCTTTTCTCACTATTCCCCTCATTTCATCCAAAATTATTCCTAAATATTGAACATCCCAGAACTTCTAATACTTTGACAAATAGTAGCTGAATAAATCATCAACAAGGATTAAAATAAGTCAAGATATTAGGAGACATCCCCTTTTTCCATCACTAAGGTCTAGCAACCAAACTATGTGCTGAGTCTGGCATAACTACAATCCTTTGCTGGCCCTCAGGATGATCTTACCCTCGGGCAAAATCACATAATTAGTGTATTGCTGTGACCAATACAAGGTGCTCATTGAGCTGGGACAAGTACCCATGTTTTGGCCATGAAGCCCTGCTAGTTTCATGTTGCTTTACAGCTCACTGTCACTGCAGAGCCATGGGCATAAGTCTTGAGATCTTCCCAAACTGCTTTAAGTCTTCCCCACGAAAGGCTGGCCTCTGGCACACTTGCTATTGCTTACAAGTTGTTTCCCTCACTTTGAAGTTATGTTTAATTCCTGATTCTCTCTTGCCTGCTCTACTGGGCTACAGCTATCCACAAGTTAGAGGCTGATTTGGTCCAGTGGACGACATACACAAAGCACAGATGAGCCATAAAAGATGGATGACTCTTGCCCAACAAATTGCATATTTGCCATCCTGTATCTTGTATGTCTATTCTCACAAATAAAGAAAAGATTCATGTGATGCATTTGGCACAAATTGAATAATGTGGTTGGTGCTTATTACTGAGTATATTTCTCATTATTAAATCTGAGACCAGCAATCAACAGTCATTGAAACTGTAAATTCTAATTCATTAGTCCAAAATAGTGATTTAGAGACTTGCCAAGGATGTTTCAAAAATTCAGAATAAATGATTATTGGACAAGGCCAGTTTTTCAAGTAAGTATAAACAGAATTTTTTGCATAATAGAGAAAGAAATTGAATGACAAAAATGCAGTATAATGATAGTTATCAGGGTAACCTTCTTACTGCCCCTGCTGTATTGTAGCACATCCTTTGAAATTCAAAGTATGTATTCTGGCCACAATCTGGTAGGTAGGTTCTTTGCTAAAGGACACTAGAAATCAAAGGCTTGTCTTGTATCTCCAGTGCTTAGCTCTCTTCCTTGTCCTGAAATGAATGTTTTCAATCTGGGGAGTAACACTGTGGATTTGAGATTTCTGGAGTCATCGAGAGGTCTGGTAACCAACTCTTTGTAGGTATTAAAACACTTAATGGAAAAGATAACAATTCACAAAAGAATGAGCTCAAATTATGCCTTGGCTTTCCATTTTGAGGAAACTACTTTGACATTACAGAAGTGAAATGAAAAGTGGAATGGCTAGCTAGCAATTCCAAAAGGAATTTCATGTTTTGTTGTGTAAAGTATCAATTTCTACAGTAAACCTTTCCCAACCCCTTTTAATTTTAGTGCTTTCCTTCTGTCAATTAATTCCTTTATTCCATAGATAGCATATTCGGACATATTTATTTGATTGTTGTCTCCCACAATAGATTGTAAACTCTTTGAGGGTAGGGATGTCTTTCTTTCTATATTTTCTGTATTTAGCACAGTGCTTGGTACATAATATATACTTAATATTATTAAAACATATTAATATGTTTTTGACTAACTAATTTCCTGAGAGAATTAATAGGAGTTACATGTTGCTGTTTCATGTTTTAAGCCTTTGCTAATGCATACTTATAAGTCTTGCATTTTAATATTTCTTTTGTCGTGGAAGAAATAATTATCTGTCCTATCTAACCTCCCTTGTATATTGAGTATCTTTCTAGAAAGAAACTCTATTAATCTCTTTTGGGGAGACCCTAGAGGTGAGCCAAGCCTAACAACTGTTTAAATGATTTATCTCCAGAGTAGTAATAGGGGCATAATTAATCAGAGATTGTGGAAAGAGTTTAATTCCTCTACTGGGGATGAGGCCATCCTAGGGCTGAACCTAGTCTACATGAGCTCTACATGAGCTTTAATGAGAATTAAAACTTTTATTGGGAGAGACCAAAGGGTCCATTCCAAAAGCAAATATTTTATGAACTACTTTGGGGTATATGTGTGTGAATCTTGCTTCTCAATATGGGCTTTTCATAAATGAGGAAAAAAATTATCCTTTATAGGATCATGTACCTGGATTTTGATTTGGAAATATGGTCATTGTACATATTCAGTTACATATACATATATGCTTACTTATATACATATAATTATATTTATACATATATTCAGTTATATATACTTATAAGTATTTATACATATTCAGTTATATACACATATATGCTCATTTATATATATGGATATATTAAGTTTTATATATATATAAACTCAATTATATACAGTTACATGTATATACTTATTCAGTTACATACACATATATACTTAATTATGTAAGTGCAAGTACATATATTTATTCAGTTATATATATATATTCAGTTATATGTATATACATATTCAGTTACATATAAATATATACTTGGTTACATACATATGTATACATATGTTCAGTTATATATATAAACTCAGTTCTATGCAGTTATATATATAACTTACATAAATATATATTCAGTTATAGATATGCATTTATACATATATTATGCAAATATATGCATATATTAATATATAGGACATGATTTGTCATAGTTATATATTATATATACACAAATATATGTGTACATGTAACTGAACACAGATGCACACACATACATATATATTTATGTGTATATATTTGCACATACATATTTATACATACATACATACACATACACATACATAAAACCAGCAAAGCTAGGTGGTTCAATAGATAGATTGCGGAGCCTAGAGTCAAGATACTCTTTTTCTCATTTCAAATCTGACTTCATTTACTCCCTGGCTGTGTGACTTTGGGCAATCACTTAATCCTATTTGCCTCAGTTTCCTCATCTGTAAAATGAGCTGGAGAAGGAAATGGCAAACACTCCGGTATCTTTGTCAAGAAAACCCCAAATGGGATCACAGAGTCAAACACAACAGACAGCAACATAACTATACACACAAACATACTTGCACAAGTACATACACACAGCATCATAGATATCTCAGTATAACTTAAAGCTATTAAAGTTTAAAACTGCACTAAGACTTTTGGGACTCTGGTCTTTCTGTATGTATGTAGCACTTGTTGGGAGAAGAAAAGCCTTTCCTATTGGCAATGAGGATTTTATTTAATAGGTTGTTTGGAGGTCTAACTAAAGAGTCAGCTCTGATCTCTTAAAACTCTGCTTCCAGGGGCATTAAGAGTAAAGATGACTGAGCTTCTCAAGGCTATTGGAGAGGGGGTAAGCCCTCTCTGCCAATCTGGCTATGAGAACATGGCCTTCTGGGTAAATTGATTGTAGGATGGAGTTGCCTCCTGCTTTTGTTTTTTTCCTTCACTCTAAGGCTTGTGGGCATCTTTCCTCTTTCTGGACATTTAAGCACTAAAAAGGGTATTAAAAGAAAAGTTTCAGTGGCAATAGCCATAATGGCAGAGGTAATGACTGACCACCAAGAGAGAAAGAGTTGTATCATACAAGTAAGAAAAGAGCTTGTTTGATACTGAGCAGGATGGATTCAGGGGATGTGAAATGAAAAATAATTAATGGGTAGCCTTATTGTAAATATTATTTATTGCAAATATCCCAGTGAATTTTATGTACTTGTCTCTCAAGTGATTATGGTCATGCTATATTTTTTCCTTGCTTAGGATTAATTTTTTTTTTTGCCTGGGATTACAACTGCCTGTTCTATATCAGATTCCCTTTCTCCCCCTACCCCCACCTCCTCTGCCCTTTGCCAAATGCTTGAGAGGACTCTATAATTGTTCCATAGAAATCAGAGGGTAGGCTGTGGGTTTGGAGCACTGATGAGCCCAGTTCCCCCAGAAGGAGACAAGAAGCCTTCTTACTAATGAACCTGCAAATGGAGCCTTGAAGGCAGGGATGGGAGAAACTTGCTCTATATGCTTTGTGGATGCAACCTCCAAGTCCTGGTTGTTAGATACCACACCACTAAGTGTGCTTTGTATGTCACATAGGAAAGTAAACACGTTAGAGTAGGGGAGCAATTTCTGATGATTTCACCAGAGGATTACTCATTCCTATTCTGGAGTCATAACGACCATTCTCTTTTTTTATTCTTGACCTTTTCAATGGCAATGCTAGAAGACCAGACCAAGGCAACAGCAGCACAAGTAATGAGTACATGTGGGCTAACCTGGTCAATCAGAATGGAAATAAAAATCAACATTACCCAACACTAACTGATATATGGCAACCCCGACAAACTACCCATTTTTAATTTGGTGAACAGGGAAAAATATTTTTCCTCATTTGAGAAGCGGCCAGGTGGTGCAAACAAATAGAATGCTGGGCTTAGAGACATGAAGATGTGAATCCAAATGTGACCTCAGGCACTTATTAGCTGAGGGATCCTGGAAAAGTCACTTAACTTATACCAGCCCCCATTTACTCAACTGTAAAATGAAGGTAAAAGTAGCTCCTCCCTCCCAGGGTTGTTGGGAAGACTAATAAATAAATAATAAATAAGATGATATTTGTAAAGAACTTAGCACAGTATCTGGCACATAATAAGTGTTTTATTTCCTTTCACTTTTTTTTTTTTAATCTTTGAATCTAAGACAAAGCTAAGGGAATGGCTTTCCATCATCTCATTCCTTTTTAAAAGATGGGTTTGCTGGTGAGAGAGTTTTCCATTTTTCTCTGAAGATAAGGAAGTAGGATGGAAGAGAGAGTGTATATGGATGTCTTTGTCATCTTGTTCCATGGTGTTTAAAAGCTATCTGATCATGCTATTCCAAGTGTTTGATTCTATGATGGCAGTGGGAAATGACTTGATGTAATGGAACATTTTTAAGAGTTGAGGGCTTCTAGTCATTTCTAAACAGTAGATTTTACATTTTGTTATTTAATAAACATTTCACTTAATCTTTTAGACTAAACTGCAACCCAGTTAAAGTAGTAGGAAAAAAAAAAAAGCCATTTATAAAACAAATGTGGCAAATCAACATCATCATGTTATTTGATGGGGTGGGGAGGAGATGGAATAGCCTATGCATTTGAAGGCTTAATCATCCTATAGTAACCAATGAGAATATGTAGCAGGCTGTCCTGTATATGTGCACCAGAAAGGATATGAAGAGATCCGGGCTGGTAGCTCAAAAATAATCTACTTGGCAAACAACTTAGATTTTGCCCTTCAAACTAATTTAAACCTCTAGATGATTACCTCAGCGACAATGGTATCTCTATATGAATTAGGGACGCAATGATGATCCTAAGTTCCACATATATAAGACCAATTCATGGCTCTACTATCACAAAACCCCTCCAACTTTGATTATGTACGAATATTCATTTTCACAATAGAAAAAAGATATTTCTTTATCTATGATATGTGCGATTTTGTTCATATGACCTATATACCCACTCTTTTTTAAACTTAACTCCAGTAATGTATTAATTGAACTTAATAACTCCAGTAATAGAAGAACTAATGTTGAATGAAAGATGGGAGTGTTTAAGTTGATTTTTTTGCCTGTATTACAAAACTATAGCCTCTCAAAATATCAAAACTTTGATGACACTATAATTTTGTCAGTGTGGTTATTTCCTTTGGCAGTGTAGACGACTCATCCATGAATCCTCATTCCAAATAATCCTTGTTAGGATCTCCCATACATCTTCAAAATGCTTACTATAATATACTAGAGGCTATTTGTTTTTTGGAGCTCCTGACCACTTATCTAGTCCTGTATTTCCTTGACAATTTCTTTTGTCTTGATGTCAACTTTGGCAATGTGCTACAACATACATCTATCATGTGTCTTTTCATTACCTTTTGGATAACCTGCAATTTTGACTGTGGACTCTGGTTTCGTGATTTATATTCATTTAGCATCACTAAGAACACAGTGGTGCTAAAGTGATGGATTTTTCTATTTAGGAGACACTTTGGATTTTTGAATTTGCTGTGCAGTTTCCCAATTAGAATTCATCCTGTACTTTTCATCTTAGTTAATTCTAGGCCTAGATCACTGAATATTTGTAATGCTTCAATAACTAAATGGGTTGCCCATTTGATTACCTGGCATTATGGGACATATTCATTCTTCATTTGATCTTGATTACAAAGGCAAAGTCATTTGTTGAATGATTTCTAATTTTGTGTTCATTCTGGCCTCTGTTTTAATTAGTGGGTGATCAGATTGCTCATAGACAACTAATTAATAGCAGCTAACATTTGTGTAGTGTTTTAAGATGGACAAATAATTTTATATATAAATATGTATTACATGTTTTAAAAATAAATTCTATTGATTCCTTTTGTTATTATATCACAATCATTTCTAGGAATATTCAATTGTACTGTTCTTTGTTACAAAGAGCAGTTGAGTGATGAGTGACAGTACATGCAACACTCTAAACCTGAAGTCTTACACCTTTCTATTGAGAAGAAAGTGGTATGTTTCATTATTCTCCAGGAGCAAGAATGGTCACTACCATCACATATAGGTTGGCTGCCTCTTATAAACTCTTATAAAAAGTGTTCTTTTTATTTACATTATTGTGACCATTACATCCACACCCACACAGACACAAGTGTGTGTATATATATATATATATATATAAAATGTATATTTATTTATTTATATATATATCTACCCCTACTTTTCCTGACTTTGCTTTATATTAGTTCATATAAATTTAACTAAATTTCTCTGAATATTATGGGATAAGAATATTCCATTACATTGATGCAATTCTGTTTGTTTAGCTATCTTCCCAACTGAGGGCAGCTACTATATTTCCTTTTTGGGGGGGCTATAGTAAAAAATAATGCTATGAGTATTTTGATAAATGTGGAGGTCTTTCTGCCTTTGACCTTCCTGAGAGAACATCCCAATCATGGGATTACTGGATCAAAGGATAAGAACAATTTTGTGAATTTTTGTGCAATTCAATATTTCTTGGAATCCAGAATTGATTGGACCAATTCATAGTTTTATCAATAGAGTATTAATTTACCTATTTTATCACAATCTCTCTAATTTTGATTATTTGCATCTCTCATCATCTTTTTCAAGCTAATAGTTATAAGATGAAACCTCAATTGTTTTAATTTGCATTTTTTTTTTATTTGTGATTTAGAGTATTTTTTTAGATGTCTTTTAGTAGCTTGCTATCAGGATACTATGCATTAAAGCTCTTATTCACTTACACATTCATTTTTTCTTCTTTTTGAGACCCTCATAGTGGATGTTACTTTAGGAGTAAAAAGTCTGTCTTCTAACCAACCTTTCTATTAATCAATTAAAATTTTCACTTAACTTTAACTTATAGCTCCTCCTTTCCCCTTTAAGGATCTTTTTTCTAAGGAGTCTACTTCCCAGAAACAATAAATCATAAAGGAGGCAACGGGATGCAATAAGGATAATTCTGAAACCTAGGTCAACACCACCTAGTCCTCTTTACCAATTTCTTGGGCAAACAATTGAAACATCTGTTTTACTATTATGAGACAGTTAGATGGTGCATTGGATACCAGGCCTGGAGTTAGGAAGACTCATCTTCTTGAGTTCAAATCCAGCCTTGGCCACTCTCTAGCTGTGTGACCTTGGGCAAGTCCCTTAATTAACCTTGTTTGCCTCAGTTTCCTCATCTGTAGAATAAGCTGTAGAAGGAAATGGCAAACACTGCAGTATCTTGGTCAATAAAACTCAAATGGGGTCACTGAAGACTCAAACATGACTGAAATTTTATAGTATGATGGATATAGTAGACAAATTTGATTAAATATTGAGGTATGCTTGGGAAGTATGGAAGAGATTGACAAAGAAAAAAAGCCCTAATAGTGTTTGAACCTAATAGAATTCCAAAAAAATTTTACTATATGTTCCGTTTTGTTTTGTTTGTACTCCTCAGACTAAGTAATAGCTTTGTAATACCCAAACTTGCTAAAACCATACATTCTCTACTTTAGTCCCTTTATCTGTCTTCTCATAGTTGTAGAAAGATATAGATAAGTTTTATTCAAATCAATTAAATGAACATTGATTGAATACCAACTATATGTGAAGCATAGTATTCCATTGTTGATAGAAATTATCCTTTTATTTTCTGATACTTCCATAAATCTCAGCTATATGGATACTCCTCCTAAATATGCAGATTATAATCTAACTATTGCCTCTCATCTTGTACTGCTCAAGTTCACATCTTCTTGTCAGTTGTCCAAAGGGGCATCATATAACATTGAGGAATCTTACTCTATAATTTTTGATAATTCATGCATATTAATACAGCACATCTTTATTCCTTTTATTTGCTATATAGATATCTCACTTCCTCCTTTAATTGTATGGATCTTCCATGATATCCTTAATGGTGCTTTTTTGATATGTTCATTATTAGTATGCAGCAGCTTATTCATACTCACCATGAATCTCTCTGTTGTCCTTTAGATGATCCACAATTTGAATTCATCAGACACTGTGATGTTCCATTTGATTTTTTTTGCACTCATATCCTTTTATAATTGCTGAATCATTTTCCTTCCTTGCTGATACTCAGGATTAATGTTTTTTAAAGTGCTTCATAATAAGGAACCTGGTCATTTCTCCCCGAATGATTCACTTAGCATTAGGCAACAGATATAATTGCTGATAATTTTCAAAATATAATCATACAAACAATATCCATAAGTAAGAACCCCCAATTTTGAAAACATTCTTTAATAGAACATCCCAATGATTTTAAAGCACTAATCAAAATTTTATCCGGTTGTCTAATCAGACATATCTATGGGCAAACCTATGGAAATTAATGGGATCACATATATGTAAACTCTTAAAGGAAAAAAATATGATGAAAATAAAATTAATAGGTAGACAATTGCATTAATTTCAAATAAACTATGAATAAAATGATTATTTTGGCTAAGAGAGCAAATGAATGAATGAAAATCATTTAATAACTACTACTGTATGATCTCATTTGTTCTCTTCTGGACTACAGTAATAGCTTCCTAATTAATCTTCCTCTTTCAAGCATCTTCTCACTTCAACTCATCTCCTATGTGGTTGACAAAGTGATTTTACTTATTCACAGATCATGTTTCTCTCCTACTCAATAAACTCCAGTGGCTTCCTATTGCTTCTAGGGTAAAATATCAATACCTATTTGACTTTTAAATTCTGTGGCAATACAGCCCCAACATACTTTACCAATCTCATTATATATTATATCCTTCCTTACAGCTTAACTGGCTTTCCTCTGTAGATTTCACACATCTTATTCCTCTTATCTCTCTGATATGCAGGTGACCATCCTCATTCTTGGAATGTACTCCCTTCTTACTTTTACTCGTAGAATACCTTACTTTCTTCAAGACAGTTCAATCTAAGCTTCCTACATGGAGACTATCCTCATTCTCCCAACTACTTGTACTGATCTTTAAATACTTTGTATTTATTCTGTTTGTGCTTCATGTTAGCCCAAACATTAGGAAAGCAAGATTGTTTGCAGGTAATTTCTCTGTCTCTTGTCTCTCTCTGTCTCTCTCTGTCTCTCTGTTTCTGTCTCTGTCTCTCTCTGTCTCTCTCTGTCTCTCTGTCTGTTTCTGTCTCTGTCTCTCTCTCTCTGTTTCTGTCTCTGTCTCTCTCTCTCCTTCTTTCCCTTCCTCTCTCCCCTCCCTATTTCTCTCTTTTTGCCTCCCTCCCCCTCCATTTGTATTTCAAGCACCTAAATAAGGCCTAGTATAAATATCTGGCACTATTAGGCACACAATAAATGTTTGTTTTGACAGAGCAAGATACAAATGCTAAGATACAAATTCAAAAGAGAGTTTTTGCCCTTGTGAAGTTTATATTCTAATAGTGGAAGACAATGGCATAGTGGAATGGTGACCAGGGAAGGGTATTTTAGTCTAAGAGGGCACAGGGGGAGTTGTTTATGGAGCCATAGGCAGCCTTTCCAGAATCAGTGATAGTGTTTATTGATTACTATTCCCAGAATTGTAAAGCATGGGAGAATAGGGCACTGGCAGTAAGATGTCTGAGGGAAGATTGGTTAGGAGTCTGAAGCTGCCTGGATACAGGAGACTATGTAGGTTCTGACCAATCAGTACAGCTTAACTGCAGGGACAGAGCTCCAAAGATGAGCTTCTAAATTCATCCAGGTCATGGTCTCTAGAGAAGGTTTAGCAGTAATTTATAAAAGAGGTGTTTCATATTTTTTTTCTATTTTGGAAAGTACTATTTCAAACAGAGAATTTAACTATTCTTAGAATTGTTTATTTTTTGCTTACTAGCTCTCTGCTTGGTTAATCTCTCAGTAGGAAATCCTCAGCAATGGAAGCCAATATTAAATTTATTTCATCCAGAAAAGGTTCGAATTGGTTCCAGGCATTTGAAATTCAAAGCTGTTTTGGAATAGAGTTTTCTTTCTCTATTACATGCTAATTTGTTAGAGAAAGGAGGTAGAAAATCCTTGGGGAAGGTAATATTAAAAAAAGTTAAAAGAAAAATGAGACCTGACATATGCAGTTCTTAAAGTGGGAGAAAATCTCCAAAAAATTACATAGGCTTTGCATAGAGGTTAAAAAACATAAATTTGTGGCTATTCTAGCATAACTCTTCATTCTTTTCTTAAAAGAAGGAACTAAATTTCACTATATCCAGATAATTACTCCATTTCCTATTCAGAATAAGATTATTTAAAGTTATATGTGCTTAGTAGCTTCGCAACATAGTAGAAAAGATACAATTCCCAATAATTTCCCAATGAGTTCTATAGTTATTATTTGCAATATATTTAAACAACTTATCCATTATAATTTAAATGCTTCAAGCTATCACACTTCAAACCATAACCTTTGGGTCATTTTTTTTCTGGTTTGATAACTGTATTTTCATTAAGAGATATTCTCTCTCTCTCTTTCTCTCTCTCTTTCTTCTCTCTCTCTCTTTCTCTCTTCTCTCTCTCTCTTTCTCTCTTTCTTCTCTTTCTTTCTTTCTCTCTCTGTGTCTCTGTCTCTGTCTCTCTCTGTGTCTCTGTCTCTGTCTCTCTGTCTCTCTCTCTCTCACACACACACACACACACACACACACACACACACACACACACACTCTACTTTCCGCATCCCCCTCAAAAATTATCTTAAGATTCGTTCTGATCTATTTTACTTGTTTTCAGAGATAAAGTTCTTCTTTATCAAGCTTGGCCATGATTTGATTTTTTTCAAGGAACACAAATCCTGCTATTAGAAGGAGTAGTTTTTACTCAATTTTTAATTCTCTTTTTAAGAAAAAAGCTTCAATTTAGTTTCTCTCAGCTTAGTTGGATTTCACTTGCAATATGCATGCTGAAGCTATTGGCTTTATCTTTGACTATAAATATCCACAGGTAGTAAGATTTTTGCTAAGAGATCTTTAATGTTTCTTTAAAATAACTTCATCCATGTGAATATGTCCTAGATGTCCACATATGATAGTCTCTTCACACTTTAACAGATGATCTTCATGAATATGTAACTGAAGTAGTTGATCATTTTTACTTTTTACTTACATTTACCATATGGATTTGCTCAAGCACCCCTTCTGTCTAGAGGAGGCCATATTGACCTGGGAATCAGAATCAGTCAAGGACACAAACTGAGTGTTCCTTAAGCTGGACACACCAGAAATTCCTCGCATATTCACTTGCTAAACTCTGCTAATTCAGGCTGGTTCATGTCCATCCCCAGCCCAGTGACCAGAACTGATATGGCCATGATATTCCTTCTGAAAACAGACCAACAAAGGGATAACCTGATAAGACCACTCTGTGATTATTTCCATCCCCCTACTGTTGATTTTTGTCATGATAACCTGATTAGATCACTATGCAGTTAATGCCTCCTACTCCTTCTAAATATATACAATCTCTGCTGCTTAAGCCCACCCAGAACTCTGTTCTAACCATGCTGCTATGTGTATGTGTATACATGTCTACTTTCTTAGGAGGAATAAATCCATGGATGCAATCTGTCTTTTTTAGACCAATATCTGGAAAAAGTTGACAATAGTTTTGGCAAAATAATTCATTTGTTGGTCTGTCTTCTGGTAGGAAGTCTTTTGGCATTTAATTCAATTGTTTCTTGGATTATAAAATCACTATCTCTATTTTTGTCTGTATTCAAACATTTTCTAACTTGTTAGAATGAATCTCTTCAAGCTTATACTCTACCAGCATAGACTTTTAGAATATAGAGACAAGTCTGTACCGTGATGAAAAATCAGAGTAGGACAAACTTGAATGAAGAAAAGAATGTTTAAAGGAAATTTCTTCACTTTCTTAGACAAATTAAAGAAATGTTAAGTGACTATTCTGGACAGTGCATAAAATGAATTTTCCTAAATATTTCTCCCTAAATGGGAAATATAAAATGAAATGAGAATCCAATAATTCAAAAAATATAATATAAAAGAGAAAAAATTAAAAAATCAAAGAATTATCAAAAGGTAAGTTTATTAATTATGATAAAAGAAAGAAAGCTTTTCAGCACAGAAAGAAAAACATAGGGCAGGTAGATGGCGCAGTGGACAGAGCACTAGTCCTGAAGTCAGGAAGATCAAAGTTTAAATCCAGCCTCAGACACTTAATTAATACTTCCTAGCTGTGTGATCCTAGGTAAGTCACTTAACCCCAATTGCCTTATAAAAACAAAACAAAACAACAAAAAAAGAAAAAGTGTAAAGAAGTTTCTCATTTTAACTGTACAAGGCTTAATATTTTTATGCTCTTTGAAGGAAAAAATCAAACAAGAACAAGAAGTTGAGCAATTATAAACATAGAATTTGAATAATTCTAAATTGAACAAGTAATTTAGGTATACAAGTGGATAAAACCAGGTAGAATCATTGAAGTTCAATAACTTTTTGGGGATGTATTATTGGAATATTCTGAGAAAGAAGTAAAGTATTAATAGATCACTGATTATAGGAAATAGTCCAAGAAATTTCCATTGTTCTGAAGAAAGCATATTTTCCTATAGGAAATTCATCCTATTCATGTGGTGATTTCTTCACTAGCAATACCTAGTTTACCTATAAGCTTTGCAATGTTACATTCTAAAGCACAATAAAATAATACACTCAAGACTTATTAGACCTAGACTCCACAAAAGGATGCAGTAATAAAATCTATGCCCCCAAAGCATAAAGTATGAATAATGTGCAAAGTAAATTAGAGGTATCAATAAAAGAAGATAAATATGATCTTATAGGTATCTCTGATTCAATGACCAGAATATAGTTCTGGAAGGTTATACCATATTTAAAATGAACTGCATAGACAAAGGAATGGATGGACAAAGTATAACACTTTGTATACTGATAAAAAAAACTCATATGAGGACATCTAGGACCTGGGAAGGCATGGGGATGAGAAAAATATAGAATTTTGATAAAGATTAGTAGAAGGACAAACAGAAGTGATAATGTAAAGAAGTATGCTATAGACTAGAAAACAGATCACAAGGTTGGCACATAGGGCATTATAAAGAACTGATGTGGTATTTTAATTATCTATTAATCTTTTGAAGTGTTCTCTCAGTCAGAGTAACTGATAGGACCTTGGATTTCTTTGATGATATTTTTCATGCTTCAAAAACTTTATGAAGAGATAAGGGAATTGCTATTTTTGTTCTGAATATAACCAATAAAAAGGAGGAACTGGTTACTGAAGAACAAACAATTAGAGCTTTTTTGGTGTAGTGAACATTAATTTTTAGAATTTGGGTAATTAAGAGGTAGAGAAAAACCAGACATAGATTCACTTTTACCTACATATTAGGAATAAAGATTTCAAAGGGTATATCAAAAAGGTAAGTAGGATCATATAGCCAGTATGAATCTGAAATGGCAGTTTAATCCTGTTTTTCCTGGTTCTGCTGCATTTGAAATATATAGTAATACTTTAAAAATTGCAGTTTTTCTCTTCCTAGGAAGGTATTTCCTCCTTAATTGAATAGAATAGAATTTAGATTAGAATAGAAGGGAAAAGAAATAAGTAAAGGATAACTTTGAAGTAAGAAGATAGGCAAGAGTTAGGCAAGGAGAAAGGGAAAGAGGGAGAGAAGTAAAGAAGAAAAGATAAAATTAAATAAACATTTTAAATACAAGCAACTTGGGATAAGTCAGGTAAATGGAACAGAGGAGAGCATGAGGAAGTAGCATCAGAATACTGTAAACAAAACTAATTGGGGAGGGAGGGGAAGGATTTTTTTTTAACAGAAGGAAGATATAAAAATCTATCCAAAACAAATAAATGGGATTTCAACATCACTGAGCAATAAGACAGAGGATTAAATATCTTCTCTAATCCCCATGATGCCTTAACCTCTCCAAAACAGAAATTGTTCCAAAGATAAAGCAACTATAACTATCTCTGTGGTCTAGGACACCCAGAAACCAAAAGAAGATTAACATCCCTTCCCTCTAATAAAACCCTATGAGCTGACAATCACTCACCCTGAGTTCACAGCATCCTTCTCCTACCTCCCATGTTACCTAAATTAGCAGACCCAAGGGTCTGTCACAGACTTACAACTAAAACTACATCGCCCTCCATCTTTCCAGTGCAATGGATATTCTGGATTCAGGCTGCAAATATTTTTTCTGCCCATGACAGGCAGTCAGCTTAGCCCCAGCTCTTTAGGAGAAAAACTTGCTGAGGGCCACAAACTCATAGCACATGCATGCATTGATTGCAAAATTCTGAACTTCTGGTGCTGGACCAAATAACTAAGGAGCTGAGGGAGTAGGACAGGATTCCAGGACACTGTGGTGTGTGTGTGTGTGTGTGTGTGTGTGTGTGTGTGTGTGTGTGTGTGTGTGTGAAGTCAGCATATAGATAGGAATAGTTCTGACCAGTCATTTGGGGTAGAGAGGTAAGCTAGTGACCTGTGTATTGTCTAGTGCAGGAGGGAGACTGAGAAGCTTTGAGATTTAGCTCCCAAAGAAACTACAATAGAAAGGGGATGATAGGGAAAAATAAGAGGGAGAAAAGACTGAAATTGTCAAAGATTTGAAGAAGAAGAAATCCAAAGACCTTCAAAATAAGCAGATAGATAAATAGGAAAAACAGTAACAACAGAAGAAAATTTATCCATTTCTAGTAAATGAATTTAGATATCTATGAATAAATACTTCAGAGCAATACTTGATGACAGGGCCCTGTGGAAGTTGAGGAGAACATGGAATCATAACATGTTGTTCCTGAGTGATTCAAAAGAGAAATGAAAATGAAGAGAGTAGAATTTATGGTTTGCACCGCAAAAAATAATGGGCAGAATAGAAAAACTAAAATCTGCAATTGCAAACCTCAACAAAGAAATAAAAGAGAGAACAATGGATTAGGAATGAAAATATTCACAAGTGAAGGACAATCTAGAAGAGAAGAAGCAAAAAACAGTAACATAAAGAAAATTTGCTTACTTTGCAAGCAAAACATATGCATCTCAAAGTTAGGATGAGTAAAGGTAATCTAAGGATCATAGTCTCCCAGAGTACAAGAGGACAAAAAACAAAAAAAAACAAAAAAAAAAACCCTTTAAAACCATAATGAAGACTACAATAGCAAGAAACTTCCCAGAACATAGAAAATAAAATAACAATTGAAAGAATTCACTAATAGCCTTAAAAAAAATCCATTGTTACAACTTTAGAACATACAGTAGTTAAATTTAGTAATTCAAGGTGGAGGCAAGATGGTGGAACTCACCTGAGCTGTCCCTAAATTCCTCCAAATAGCTTTAAATAATGACTCTAAACAAATTCTAGAGCAGCAGAATTCACAAAAAGATGGGAGTGAAACAATTTTCTAGTCCAAGACAACTTAGAAGGTTCACAGGAAAGGTCTGTTGCTCCAGGGTGAGAGTGGAATATAGTCCATAGCAGGTCACATCAGCACAGTCCCAGCCCCAAGAAAGCAGGAGCAGACTAAGGGATCCTTGTACTGGACAGGACTCTGTTGCATTGCCTATAGTTGGATCTGGGTCACACTCCTGGTTCTTAGTCCCAGTAAGGGGAGGAGCATTAATATAGCAGAGCTTGAAGCTGCAGGGGAGCAGGCCCCTGATCACAGTTCCAGGGATGAAAAGGGTATCTGTGGCTAATCACAAATCAGTGCACAGAGCAGGAGAATAGTAAATACACCTTTCCCTAAATTATATCACCTTGGAAGAGTCAAAAACTTACAGGTCCCTAGAATTCCCTCTGAAAACACAAAAAACCTGAAGCTTGGAATAGTGGACTCTCCATTTGGGAAGCAAAGCTCTACTTTAGTACAGCTACAAAACTCAAGAAACATGCTATAAAATGAATAAAAAAGAAAAAGAAATCTGACCATAGGAAATTATTATAATTACAAGAAAGATCAAAGTACACACAGAAGACAACAAAATCAAAATTCCTGCATCCAAAGCCTCAAAGAAAAACATGAATTGGTCTTAGGCCATGGACAAACTCAAAAAAGATGTGATACAAGTGATGGAAAAAAATCATTTAAAAAAGAGTCAATAATTTGGTAAAAAGAAAAAATAGTGAAGAAAATAGCATATTTTAAAAAACCCAGACTATGTCAAATGGTAAAAAGAGGGACAAAAAATCCTGGGAACAAAAAAATGCCTTGAATAAAAGAATTAGTCAGGGGCAGCTAGGTGGCACAGTGGATAGAGCACCAGCCCTGAAGTCAGGAGGATCTGAGTTCAAATCTAGCCTCAGACACTTAACACTTCCTAGCTGTGTGACCCTGGGCAAGTCATTTAATTCCAATTGCCTTAGCAAAAAAAAAAAATTTGATCAAAGTGGAATATAGATATATATCTATATAAAAATAACATAATGTAATATATAAAAATTCACTTAAAAGTAGACTTACTTTTGTAAGTGGCAAATGGCAAAGGTGGTACCAAAGCTTATTAAAGGAAACAATTCCTTAAAAGTTAGAATTTTATTGTGATGGAATATTATTGTGCTTTAAGAAATGATGAGGAGGCAGCTGGGTGGTACAGTGGATAGAGCATCTGCTCTGAAGTCAGGAGGATCTGAGTTCAAATTTGGCCTCAGACACTTCCCAGCTGTGTGATCCTGGGCAAGTCACTTAACCCCAATTGCCTCAGCCAAAAAAAAAAAAAAAAAAAAAAAAAAAAAAGGAAAGAAATGATAAGCAAGATACTCTAAGAAAATATGGAAAGATTTGCATGAACTGATGCAAAGTAAAATAAGCAGAACCAGGAGAACATTGTATACAATGAAAGCAATATTGTGTGATGATTTACTATGAATAACTTATCTATTCTCAGCAATACAATGATCTAAGACAATTTTGTAGGACTTATGATGAAAAGTGCTATCCATCTCCAGAGAAAGGACAAGTATGAACGCAGACCAAAGATACTTTTTAAAAAAAACTTTATTTTCTTGCCTTTTTCTTGGTCTATATATTCTTTTGCAAAATGACTTACATGGCAATGTATTTTGCATGACTACACATGAATTACCTATGTCAAATTGTCTTCTCAATTAAGGGAGGAAAAGTGGGAGGAAGAGAATTTGGAACTCAAAATTTGAAAAGAAATTATAATTGTTTTTACATGTAATTGGAGAAAATAAAGTATTAAATAAGATTTAAAAATTTAATAACAGTTCAGAAACAAATAAATGAATACATATGCCTAAAAATTAGAATCTTAAATGGAAATGAGTTAGACAATTGAATGAAATGAGAGTGGAAAAATGAGTAAGAAAATAAAATCCAAAAATTGAATACAAGAAAAAAGCTCTAAAAACCATTGTAAAAAAAAATTCTCCTGAAAATGAACATAATACTCTGGATGTAGACTGATCATGGCAGAAAATAGTAGCACTATCGTGTCCCTAGTCTTATATTTCCCTTGATAACTTTTTCATTTGCCATATCAGACTGCTGACCCATATTGAGCTAATGATCTAATAAGACTCCAAAATATTTTTTTTTTGAAGCAATTGGAGTTAAATGACTTAGCCAGGGTCACACAGTTAGTAAATATCTGAGGCTGGATTTCAGTTCAGGTCCATCTGGTTCCAGGGCTCATGTTGTATCCACTGTGATACCCAGCTGTACCTTCACATAGTTTTACCTAGCTATACCTTTTCCTTCTTGTACTTGTGAAGGTGATTTTTGGAATTCAAGTGTAAAACTCTTAATATTTATTTTTATTAAATTTTTTCTTATATTCATTAATCATTCTTATCTTTAAAGATTTTTAAAGCTATTGACTTTATCATCCAACATGTTAGCTATCCCTTCCAGCTTTGACCTTAAAACTTAATAAGAATGACATCTATTCCTTTACCCATGTCATTGATACAAATGTTAAAAAACAGAGTTCTAGACATAGATCTTTGGGGATGGTAGGGGCTTCTTTCAAGTTGAATTGAGTCATTTAGAGCTGTGATTTAAGACCAGCCATTCAATTAGTTCCAAATCAGTTAGCCCTTGCTCACAGAGTTACTATGAATCATTTTGTTAAATCACTTTGTGAAACTCCAGGTAAGATCAGGAACAACATTTTCCTGATCTACTTGTCTAATAAACCTGTCAAAAAACAATCCCCAAAACTATAGATTAGTCCAGCAAGCCTGTTCTTGTTGAAGTGATATTATCTTTTTTTGTGATTACTGCTTCTTTTTGTAGCTATTCTTTCTAAAAACTCTTTCAATAATCTTTAAAATTTTCAAAATTTCAAAAATTTCCCAGAAAGAAAAAAAATTAAAGTTAATGATTTAGAATTTTAAAACTATTTTTTCTTTCTCTCTTTCTCTCTCCCTCCCTCCCTCCCTCCCTTCCTCCCTTCCTCCCTTCCTCCCTTCCTCCCTTCCCTTCCTCCCTTCCTCCCTTCCTCCCTTCCTCCCTTCCTTCCTCCCTTCCTCCCTTCCTTCCTTCCTCCCTCCCTCCCTCCCTCCCTCCCTCCCTTCCTTCCTTCCTTCCTTCCTTCCTTCCTTCCTTCCTTCCTTCCTTCCTTCCTTCCTTCCTTCCTTCCTTCCTTCCTTCCTTCCTTCCTTCCTTCCTTCCTTCCTTCCTTCCTTCCTTCCTTCCTTCCTTCCTTCCTATTATATTCAACCTCTCTAGCTGTATAGAACCTCTCCCATTTAAAAAAATCTTTAAAATCTGTTGGACCTTGGTTCAAGAACTGGTTTTTTTTTTTTTTTTTTTTTTTTTTTTTCATTTTGTTCTCTACTATCCTGGGATATATTTAAGAAAACTTTTTTTTTTTTTTTTCCATTATGGACTTGAAAGCCATCAACAAAATGAACATTTCAGTATACAAAGAACAAAAAGAAGGTTGTAGATGAAACTGTATAATTCTGTTACATAGGTTTTTCTTTTTTTGAAAGATTAAATTAAATTTCACATGATTAACAAAATGTCATTATTTGTTAGTGTCTCCTTTTGAATTCATTATTTTTCTGGGTACTTAAAAAAACTTTATTAATGTTCTTTTTTTTTTTTTTTTTTTTAAATCTCACTAGCCACTAAATTCCTAGCCCTTTAATAGAATCACTCTCACCACTTCATATGATGTCCCCCATTAGAAACCTTTCTGAAACATAAAAGCAGTTATGCTTTTGACTGTTTCTGAAAACATGCACATCTTATTCTGCAGGTGTAGTCCAGAATCTCTCTGCCAAGAAGCAGGTGGCATGCTTTATAATTTGGGATATATATCATATAGTATTTATGACTTTAATTGAATAAAGTTATATAGGTGTTCTCTCATTACTCATTTTTATGAGCTGTTTAAGGGTACAATGTAGTGTAATTGAAATTGCACTGGATTTAGAGTCAGAAGAAACCTAATTTTGAACTCAAACATACTATTTATTTGACTTTAGGCAGATCATTTAACCTCTCTGAGACTTTGTTTTCTCATCTGTAAAATGCTCAGACTCTCGAAATTGTAATATTATTAAGGTGAATTTTTCTTCCAACATTATAGATATCATTTTGTTTATGGTTGTTTGTCTTGTATTATCGAAGAGGACCATGACATCAGGAAGGTGATGCCCTGATATGCAAGAAAATTGAATTTAAGTGAGGGAGGGCTGGGCAAGGTCACCTGCCTCACTTTCCCCTCCCAGAGCCATCTGAGTCCAGTGGCCATATAGAGATCAGCACACCTGAACATAGCCCTGAATGAAATGGGAGAGCTTGCCTTTTTAAGCTAGGGTCTTCAACATCTCTGACTGATAGTCAGTGATTACTTAAAGATTGAGGCTAGGTAGCAATTGAGGCAAATAATCTCTTTCACCTAGTTCAAAAAAACAATAACTAACTAAATAAATCTGGAAGGGAAGACCCTCAGGGTTTCTGGCCAAAGCAGAAATGATTATTATTTACATTCAATCTGAATTACTCAGGACCCAAACTATGACCAAATGGGGCTTGGCCTGGGACCTCTTGGCGACTTTTATTTGTCACTCCTGTGAATTTTGTCCACATGCCTTTCTAACTTTATCACCAGGGTAAAAAAATATTAAGAGCTTTTTTCTTTGCTTTTTTTTTTTTTTGGATATCATAAGGATAGTAATGGAACAATTAAATATGATAACAAAAAAAGTCAAAAGTGCCTTGGTCTGCAAACTTCCAACTTGCCAAAGGAAGAAAGATAGTTGGTTAAAGCAACATTCAGTAAAGATATAAACTCACTAATAAAATCTTATGAATAAGGATAATAGATAATGATGAACAGTATTGTCTCACAAAACAGAGTATATCAGTGGAAGACAAAACCAGTTCAAAGATAATTTGGCAAGATATCAAATTAAGCATAGACAAGAGTAATCAAGGATGAAAATAGAAAGACTATACAAACAAAAGAAAAAGGGAAAATATTTTCAGAGTATATTAACAAACATCCATCAAGGCCAGTGATACTATCATACTTGGACCTTAACAACACAATATCAAAGATTGAAGAAGGCAAAGATGAAGGCATTAAACAGAACAAAGATAGGAAAAATGGCGTGGTTCAGGCAAGTGTGTGAATGTGTGTGTATACGTATGTATGTGTACACATGCACATCTATATTTATGCTGGAGGTTAACATTATTGTGAAGGCATTAAGGGACCAATACATAAGGCATATGAAGGAATGGAAAGTATCAAAGCAGAAACATTAAAATGGCAAAACTCTTGGGTCTTAGAATAATGAAAAAAAAAAGGTTTTCTAGAGAATGCTAATAACTACCAATCTAGAGATCTTATCTCACATCTATATAAAATCTTTGTGATAGTCATTAATGCATGTATTGAGGGCATCCTTAACATGACAATAGAGAACAAACTCTATTTTGTAAGTGACATTCAGCAGTATACATTTTTATGTATTTCTTTATGATTTCACAATTAACTGAAAGATGTAGAAAATGAGATCATTTGTGTTTATCGCTTGTTGAATATAAAAAAAGTATTTGATCATATAAAACAAAACACCTTTTTATTGAATCTTTTAAACAAGATTCAATACATTCTATACATCAAAAATCTTTCAAGATTCCTTGGAAAATATTGCAATAGAAATAACCCTGCTCAATAACTCCCTAGTAATAAATATCAAGTGAGGCATATAGTAAGAGTGTATATATATCATTGTGATGGGAAAGATCTATGATAGAGTTCAGCTTATAGAGTGATTCCCTATGGAGAGTAGATCTTGAAAATGCTCTTATTTTTAGATCAGATTATTTTGAATAAATTAATCGTTGGAACATTGTGGAGCTTCCTGAAAGAGGGCTGTAATCTCTGAAAGAAATTTGGCCTGTTTGTCTACACAGAAAAAGACAAAGTGGGTGGAGAATGACTTTTGCTCAGATTTTAACTTGTATTTGAATGGATTTCCTACCAAATTTATATATAGTACATGTATACATTATTATGTATGTCTGGAAGAGACAGTATAGATAGATCCAAGTTGGCCCAGAGTTGAACAGAAAGGGGAGAGTGGGATGAATTGCTTTTAGGAAATTTTAAATTTTTATTGACCTCATCCTATTCACAAAAGCAAAGGTCTATTTCTTCAATACTAAAATGCAACCGGTGTTGCTACATGGTGATAAGACAAGGAAAACTGCCCACAAGGAAATGAAAATGAATATCATATAGAAGGCAACCCAAAGGTGCATGGTAAGTATAAAAAGGCTACAATCTCTAGTCGCTTGTGGAAAGCTGAAGAACAAGAGTAAAATGTGTCAACAAGAAATTTTGTTAGGAAGAAAGAAGTTGTTCACATATCAAGAATAAAGAATGATGAGTGGATAACCAGAGTATTTCCTTGATGATATCAGAAGAAAGCAGGAGGAAAACCTCCAGAATGTTGAATAGATTCCCTGTAGCAAACTTTTGAGAGGACATAGATGAGATTAGCACAGGGTAAATAGACATGAATTATTTTCGGTCTATATCATTAATTAAAGAAATGACAGATTTATTTGAGTATTTGTGCATCACATTCGTTTCAGAATATATCCTTTCCCCTCTTCTTTTCATTGAAAGCCACCCCTTATAACAAAGGATAAAAGAGACACAAAAAAGCAGTTCAGCAAAACAAACATCAACCAAGAATGGTAGAATAGTTAATATTCAATACCTGTTGTTCCTTGCTTCTATTAAAAAAAAAAAAAAAAAAAAAAGGCTCTTTTCCTTTTAAAAAAAGGAGTTACTCTTTGAGTTTGTTTAAAAAAAAAAAAAGTGAAGAGGAGGATTGATCAGATGATAGATGATATTCCCATCCATTTGACTTCTTACATGTATCAGCACTTGACCTCTAAATGAATTATTTATGATAAATAAACTAGTACACATAGGGAAGAAAGAAAAAGGGATAAAACTCAGACATCTAAAAGGTTTTTTTTTTTTTTTTTGAGGATATTCTTTATAGCAAGTAAAAGCCTTGTATATGGTGGAGATAAGATGAAATTCTTCTTTTTCTGGATTTTAAACTGTACCTCCATCAGCTATTTAAGACCACAGAGGGTTGTGGTCTCATTTTGATAAGTGTCAGGAAGGTGGGTGGAGAAGAGCATAGCCAGTAGCCCATCAAGTGGCTGATGGAGAAGAGGTGGATTATAACTCTCTGAGGTCTTGGGGAAGGTTACAGGATCAAAGAGAATTTTCAATAGGCCATCTTGGGAATCACAAAAAGTTGCAACTGGATATTAGGAATTTGAGGAGCTCCTCAAAACTCCTCTAAAGAGGGCTCTTAAGCTTTCCCTTTTATACAACAAAGTCCCATTTCTCATACAAACATTAGAGAAATATTTCAGTTTTTCTAGCTCTAGGGAAATTAGGGCAATAATTGGCAGAATGGAGTAGTGAGAGTGAAAACAGAGGCTCATTTTTTCTTATCTTAGCCTGGGATGCAAAATCTTATCTATGAGAACATGAATGCTACAAAATTTTATTTCACTGGAGTTGAATTAAGCATTATCATAACTTTGGAAACAAGAAGAAATTTTCCCAACAGCTTAGGCAAGCAAAAGAAAATAGGGAAATTGCATAAATAAAGTTATTATATATTAAGGAGTTTTGCCTTTCCTTTTCTCTAAGTATATTGTCCAATGCCAAAAGGAAAAGCCTTGAAGCTTATGTCTCAAGGGAGAATAATAAAGCCTTTGCTTTAAGGTTACAATTTTTTCTTGGATTATATTCACTGATCTAGAAAGGAGAGAAGAGAAATTTTTTTTTCATAAGGATTCTAATGCCAATTTCTTTTTTCCCCTTAATGCCAAATTCTAATGTTCAAAAGAAAAAAAAAAGCATCAATATAACACTATAGCTAAGATGCATGCATATGTTCTCTAGCAAATGATATACATTCATTTACAATCATGGAAGAAGGCTGGCATTTGAAGTAAAAAATCCTAAATAATAAACACATCTTTCTATCCCAAAAGAACATGTGTTAGAGAGTTGATCTTAGACAAGGTAGTCCCCTATCTCTGATGCAGAGTGGCTGTATGATTGTTAGTAGTCATCTAATGGCTTCATTCTTAAGACAACACTCTTAGCCACTTAGATAGTGCTGATCTGCTTTGATAGAAGGCATTTTCTGAACTGAAATTTCCCTATACCATTGAAATCAGAGGTCCAATACCTATTTCTAGGCAATAGATAGACATATAAACCTGTAGAAATCAAATATGGAAAGCATTGCAGTAGTTAAAGTCCTGTTGGTTCTGCCACAGGAGGTAGGTGAATACATTTTTTCCTGATTTTTTTTTTATTTTTATTAAATTTGATCTTATCTTTGGTTTGAATTCTTTCCCTCCTCTCTCCTCCTGCACCATCTGTTAAGAAAGCAAAAACAAAACAAAAACAAAAACATAAAGTCCCACAACTCAACAAACATCTCAAGAAAACCAGTGACAAAAATATAGTCAAGCAAAACAAATTCTTGCATTAGTCATATTAAGAAAAATGCTTCAATTTACACTCAGAAATCCTTTGCTTCTTTATCTGGAGGTGTGATGTATTTTATTATGTTTCTTATCATTTCTTCAGGGCCAGTCTTGATTGTTATAGATATATAATAGTCTCATTTTATGTTGTTCTTTATATTTGCATTATTGTATTATTGTGCAAATTCACAGATGAGTTGAAATTGACCTGCAGAGCCTCAAATTAAGTTCTCTGAATTAAGAAATGATTTATGAGCATTTAAGGAGAGCAGTGATTGATAAAAGCCTATGTGACTTCATCAAGAAAACATGGCAAATTAAACCTTTTCATGAGGAACTGACAAAGGTATGTGATGAAATATATAGTAGTTTGCCTAAATTTCAGCAAAGCATTTGATAAAAACTTTCATGCTATCCATGTGAACAAGATGGAAAGCTATATGCTAGACTGTGGAACAGGTAAACTAACTAGTTCTGCAATATACTCAACATTTATCACATACATTCAGGTATATCTCTTCAGTAAGCTCATCAGCTCCCAAGGATTTACTTATCATCTCTGTGAATATAACTTGCAGATCCATATATCTAATCTTAATCTTTCCCTTGAGTTTCAGTGTCATATCACCAGCTGCCTCCTGGACAGTAAATACTTCAACACAACTTGTTCAGAATGCATTAACTGCATCCCCTCCCCACCTCACCTCCAAACTTCCCTATCTCTAGTCAAAGGAATTACAATTTTCTTCTCTCAAGTTTGTAACTTCAATGTTATCTCTTATTCCTCACTCTCACTCACCCTACACAGGCAATTAGTCACTAAATCTCTCCAATTTTATCTCTACAACATCTCTTGCATCCTGCCCCTCCTTTCTACTCACAGAACCACCACCTCAATTCAGGCCTTTATCATTCTTTCACTTAGATTATTGCAACAGCTTCCTAATCAGTCTTCCTGCCCCAAATATCTTTCCACTCCAATCTGTCCTACACACTACTACCAAAGCCATTTTCCTTAACCACAAATCCGAACATATCACTCTCCTACTCAACAAACTCTAGTGGTTACCTTTTGTTTCTAGGATAAAATATAAAGTCCTCTGTTAAAAAAAAGAAGAGAGAAGGGAAGGAGAGAGAGAGAGAGAGAGGAGAGACAGAGCGAGGGAGAGAGAAGGGAGAGAGAGAGACAGAGAGATAATACAAAAGAGACAGAAAAAGAGAGAGAGAAAGAGAGAAAAAGAGAGGGTGTGAAATAGTTCTTGTAGACTCTTGAACTTCATTAGTTATGTCCTTTCTTTGTTTTCCTTATTTTAAAAAAAAATTTCTATTCTTATATCAGTCATTTTTGACTGATCTCCTTTTCTGTTCCTTCCCTATGAGCCTTCTCTTGTAAGGATGACAAAGAGATAAGCAAAATCAGCAGAAGCAGTGACCATATCTGGAAAAACATACAATGTTTCACATCTATAAAGAAGGCTGTCTTTTTACTATCACATAGGATTGCCAAGGCTATTGCTTATTTCTTTGTAATCTGTTTCATATTAGTATCACATGGGTCTTTGTTCTTTTAGTAACAAGTCTACATTATACAAAGACTTAATTTAGCTAATAAAGACTCATTTTTCAAAGCAAAAATATAAACAATAATGAATATCTATTTTTATTTCTATAGCTAATTTAGTTGGGTAAAACATCTATGCTATCAGTTGTAGGGTGGAAATTCCACCTATTCTTTGAAAATGTTTCCACAAATGAAAGGACTGGTATGGAAGATTGCCCTACCATTGGAAAAGATTGATACTTATTTACTGCCTTTGGAAGATTTTAGAAAGAGTAGGAGCAGGATAATGCAAAGTATTTGGAATTAGAAGAACCTAATTTAACTTTACAAGATTCCTTGGCGGAGAGCCAAAGTTGGCTGTGGAAGTAGAAAAACCAGCTCATCTCATGTTTATGAGAACAATAATGCAACAACAAAAGTTAATTCAAGTACCATACTGAAAGTTTGGCCCCTAATTGGGAAGGATCTTGACCCTGAATTGCAGAATGGGGACATTTGGAAGGATTTTGAGCAACCAGATGACACATGATTCCACTGATGCCTTAGTCTAATTCCTGGTTGAACCACTGTTATTTGCCACATACTTTTGACACCAGCATTTGAACATATGGGAGTGGCGATGGCCAGCTAATGAAAATGTAGAATAATACTTATAATTAGTGACATTTATAAGAGGTAGTATAATATAGTGGATAAATGTCTGACCTGGTAGTGGGGCAAATCCTGGATTCGAGTTTTTCCTCTGATAAATATTAGTTCTGTGATCAAGTTACTTAACTTCTTAATAACTTAGAGAACTCTTTAAATCTACACATTATAGATTAGTTGATGAATTGTGCCTTGCTAGGTGTTCCTTAAATTAGTGAAATCATAGAGTGAGGAGGACATCCTGATATATGATGTTTTAAATTTTGCAAAGCTTTTTATATCAATTATCTCAAACAATCTTTACCCCTCTGGTTATAAATGACTTACACAGATTCATATATAGTTAGTGTCTGAGGTACAATTCAGACTCGGATATTTTTGCCTCCCATTGGTCAAGTCACTTAACAAACATTATTAAGCACTTATTATGCACCACGCTTTGAACTCATCAGTGCTTGAATACATCATTGTAAAAAACATATTAAACCTTAGGAACAATCTCCATATTTATTTCTAGTCTAGTATTAGACTTATATTGATTGACTAGGTGCAGTGGAAGCTGACTGTTTTCTAATGTAGGAAAAGAAAAGGTGACAATAACATGAAACATGATTTAGAGACCAAAAAAAATTTTCACTAAGAAATGTTAGTAGTGTTTCAAAAAGAGAATCATTAAATAAACACAGAAAGAAACATAATAAAGTACAACAGAATCAACTTAAGTGACATGAAAGTTGCAGATAATTGGAGATTTAGAAAACTCAGATAGAGTTAAATGGGAAATTGATTCAGCACAGTGTCAGCAAGTGACATTAGGAGGGAATATGTGGAATTGTGTTAGACACTAGGAAGAGACCAATAATAAATATAAAGCAGAAAAAAATTTATTTTTAATTAAAATCTTATTTTGGCTTGAACTTAAAACACAGATACTGTGAATCTCCATTTCATAAATCTTACTTTTAAAAAAAATTAAAATCATATAACAAAGTCTAAGTTATTTTCAAAATTCTCCTGCCTCTTCATGATTCCTTCCAAATTTTCTTCTGTTCTATATATTTTTATTTTTGTTTCTAGCAGTGTGGGATGACATTGAAAACTTAGGGTTTGGGGAAGTGAGGTATCCTTAATATCCAAAGTTTTCTGACTGAACTCCACAATGATGGGGTAGAATTTATTTGTTGTAGTTTTTCACTGGATTTTAAAATCATTATTCAGCCTACTGTAACAAATAAGCAAATTTCAGGAAAATGAATCCATATGATTGCCATGATCAAATAAACATAATTGTTTTTGTACCTTATGTCCATCTATTCTTGGTCATGAAATTATAGTGTTAGACTTTGAGTGGCCCATTTCCAGAATTTAAGGGGCAGAAAACAAGGGGAAAAGGATATAGAAAAGTGCTTCTTTCAGACCCTGAGTGGCTGAATTTTCCATTTGTAAGGTTGTGGGTCACAGAGGCCTTTAGACTTTGACTGGCAGTGTTAATGAAAGTCTTAGCTGAGGTCTTAGCCCAGAAGTCTTAGCTGAAGCTTGCCAGAGACCTTGGATTTGCCTCTAAATGTGGGTTGCCAGAATGTTTTTTTTTTTTTTCTTCTTTTTTCTCATTCATTGACATTGACCAATGGAAAAGAATGAGAATTTAAAATGGGGGAAGGAGGAGAGTCTGCAATATAGTACAGTGAAAATAATGCTGTATTGTTGTTGTTGAGTCCTGTCTGAATATTCACGATCCCATTTGGGGTTTTCTTGGCAGAGATACTAGAGTGACTTGCCATTTCCTTCTCCAGCTCAGTTAACAGATATTGAAACTGAGGTAAATAGGGTGAAATGACTTGCTCAATGTCACACAGATTTAAACTCAAGAAGATGAGTCTTTCTGACACTAAGCCTGGTATTTTATCCACTGGACCACCTAGCTGCCATTGAGATTAAGAATATCTGGTTTTTAAATCCTTATTGGTAAAGCTACTTAGCCTTTCTGGGACTCAGTTCTTCATGTGCAAAATAAACAAGTGAGACTAGGAAACCCCTAAGGTCTCTTGGCTCTAAATTCTTGATCCTGTGATCTTATGATACTTTAGCTCTTGAGGACTCACCTTTGTGATTCTTGAAATGTGCAGCAAAATGACTGTCTCTGCCAATCTTTAGGCTTCTGATCTTTTCATAAGTAAACAAACACTCAAGTCTGAAAGGCCTTTGTGACCCACAACCTTATAGACTGAAAATTCGATCAATGTGTGAAAAGATTATAACTGTTTCTTATTTTTCTCTCTTCCTGAAGTATAGTCTCTTCACTATTAATGCTGACTTCTCATGCCCCTCAAGGTTTTATGCAACAGAAATATATGCTTATAGGATATATCTGTGTACATGCAGTCTAAGAGGGGAATATAAGGACATGATTTCTGAATTCCAACTTTCTCTGAAGTTAGGTTTGAAAATTGATAGAGAAGTTCAAAGATAGATAGAGGTTCAAAGATAAATTGCTTGGTGTCTAAATGGGAATATGGCCAGTTTCAAAATCAAAACACTGACAGTAAAATTGAGGAAGTTTTCTGCTGATCCTGGGTATAAAAGTTTTCGTTCTTTTTGAGGGAGTTTACAAGTTCCCTAACTGAGTATTTAATTTTAACTAGAATATGGAAGAATCAGAGATTACATAGATCCAGTTGAATGAAATCCAAACTCATGAGCTATGGTTTTAAAAGTGTAGACCTGTTCAATACCTTGAACTGGAATAGCTAGATTTTTTTTAAATCAAATATTTTAAACTTTTGATGATAAAGTTTGAAAAGGAATTTTAGTACCATTTCAAGGTTCATTTATTAATTAAAATAATATTTTATAGTATATATTTTATATTATAGATCTTATATTAAATATTACTTTATAATTGAGGATTTTGATAAGAACAAAGATTTGAATAGTAAATATAATTATTTTAACCAAGGGAAGCCTGCTACCTGCTTCTCCCCACAGCATTTCAATGTTTTGAAATGTATTTTTGATCTGTATTTGCTTGTAATGTTTTAAATCTATAGATGTAGGTGTATCTATATCAGTGAATTAGTAACTATTTCTTTTTTGTTTGTTTGTTTTGATGCTAGTTTTTGTACTTTTTCTTATCTTCTAGTAGAGAGATGGCATGGGACAATAGATAGAAAATTGCCCGTGGAATCAGGAATAGTTGAGTTCAAGTCCAGCTTCTGTCATAAAGATAAATTACTACCAGAAAGTTACTCCTCCAGGTAATTTTCTAAGGGCATGGATTATAGATGAGTTTCTCATTGGTGGAAGAAATTCCATATCAGGGAGTTCCCTTTGCTGATGAAATTGCAGGTTTTAGGGGAAAAAAATTTCCAGAAGACTTGTAAATTTATAAACAACTGAAGGCATACATGTTGTAGGCATGATGATTCACATTTCAACTCATCAGTATTATAAGGGTTCTTACACTGCCATCTTGGGCAATTAAGAACTAACATCAAGGACCATTCAAGAGCAATAATACTCAAAAAAACTTTTCCAACAGAGCGCCAATTGAGGGAGTGGTTATTTCTTATGATTAGAGAAAGTCCCTTCTTGGGACAGAAAACTGTGGCCTCTGGTGGTTATATGGTTTGAAATTGAGGAGGCAACTTTATCTTTGTTAATAGGGCAGGATTCCTTGATTCATAATCAACTTTTTTTTTGGCAAAAGGAATCTACTTTTAGTGACCTTTAGAACTTGTAATACATAAGATCAGATATTGCTTCACCCTTCAGTGAACATCTGAGATATCTTGTGTGGAAACTACCATGACACCTGACTTGACCAAAAGAAGCAAGTGAATCTTTCTATTGTTTTGTTCTCTTTCCCCTTTTGGTCAGTCTGGAGAGCAGCGGTATCTGGTTCTGCTTCTATCTTCTTCTCTGTGTAGCAGCTAGAGGATCAGGAACTTATGGGTCCTGGTCTTTCTGTACAGTCTCCTTTCTTTCCATTATGGTTGTCTGGGAATTTATCTCTCTCTTTGTCTTGTTTCTCTTCTTTTCCTAGTGAACTAAGGAACATTCTTTGAACTTTCTTCAACTTATAACTTTCTATTAGAAATTTAAATAAATAATAAGGGTTAAGGAATCTGACATAGATGACAGTATAGTTAAATGGATTTGAAATTGATTGAATGTCCAGACCCAATATTTATTAATATATCAATGCAATTTGGAGGGAAGTCTATAATGGAGTACCCCAGGGGTGTATATTTGGCTTTGTACTATTTAAATTTTTTATCAATGACTTGGATGAAAGCATAGATGTTGTTCTTAATTGTTATAAAAGTAATATAGCTTCTCTCCTCTCCCTCTGGGTACTAAAATTATACAGGATCTTCAGCTGACCTTGGCCTACTTTCAATTTCTATCTAGCATAAAAGCATAGGACAAATGATCTTCCAATCCAATTTAAGACCTTATTACTTCACAGGGAATTTTTTTCTTTTTAATAGTATTTTATTTTTTCCAATTACATATAAAATCAATTTTAAACATTTGAGTTCCAAAATTTTTCCCCTCCTTCCCTTTTTTCTCTTCTCCCTAAAACAGTAAGCAATTTGATATGCATAATATATGTGCAATCACGTAAAACATATTCTATATTAGTTATGTTATAAAAGAAGAAAGACATCAAAAGGAAAAACACACATACACACGCAAATAAAGAAAGTGGAAATTGTATGCTTTGATCTGCATTCAGACTTCATCAGTACTTTCTCTGGATGTAAATAGCATTTTCCATCATGACTATTGGAAATTATTCTTTAAAAAATTTTGTCTCTATTGTATTATATGGGATACTTCACATGTTAAAATGTCAAACTAACTCAATTCCCTTAATCTTTTAAAGAAGGAGAGACTTTTTAGATCACATTTAGATCTTATTTCCTAAAGTGATAAGATTTCTATACTACATAGATTCATGCATTATGCACCATGCACCAGACACTGAAATCTTAGGTACCTGTTCATGTATAGTTTAGACTTGATGGTCCCTGAAGTCTCTTCCAATTTGGGTCTTATGTTTCATTTGGTGAAGAAATTTACCTTCTATCCCTGTGCAGAAACATGCTGCACTGAATTGGCCACCAACTGATATGCATTAGGTAAAATACAGACTACAAACAAAGAATCCTGAATGACAAAACTTCTATCAATCAAATCCAAAGATAAAATAGAAATCACTCAGTATTAAGAAAAAAAATTAACCAGCTTTTCTCTGACTTTTAGAGCTATACATAGTGATGCTATTTAAATCTTCTGGGAAAGGAGAGGAGGAAAGGCAGTGGAATAGAATGAAGGGCAAACATAAAGAGAAACAAGGTTGCCTGGGAGCAGATACAGTGGCGTGTCAGCATTCTATACATGTAGCATCTGCAGGTCTGATTGTCAGTAGAAACTCAGAGCTAAATTCGAGCGTGTTAAAAAGAACCTGCTCCTTTCTCCCTAGCAAATGAAGATGCCTTTTGTTTTCTCTGGAATATCTTGGAAGGCAAAATGGTGTAGTGACCTTAAAATTAAGAAGACTTGAAATAACTTTATACAAATTGACTGTGACCTTTTGGAGGTCACTTAACCTTTTAATTTCTTTAGGCTCTACCAATTATAGAGAAGATATAGATTCTGGAGTATCTGCCATTTTCTTCTTTAGCTCATTTTACAGATGAAGAAACTGTGGCAAACAGGATTAAATAATTTGCCAAAGGTCACACAGTTAGTATAGATGAGCCTATCTTCTGTCCTCATATTAGCGAATTTTAAAAATACTCTCCTGATTTCCCAGTTTTTTCAATCAATTTTAATGGTTGTTCCTCAATTACATGCAAAAATTTGATCTGGCCACCACCCTCATATTTTATATCCTTGTTCATTATCTGTTAATAATCTTTAACCTTTAACTAATCCCTTTACTTTCCCTATGCCTTAGAATACATAACTTTTTCTTTATATTCTTTTATCTTCAATACGTCCTCTATTCCTTCCACTTTTCAGTTTTTCTCCAGCTCATTATCCTTGCTCTGGATATATTCTCCTCTCTTCCCTATCTTAAAGCTTTAGTGAACCAATTCAAGTTTGTACCACCTTCTACACTTGAATCCCTTGCATCTTTGCCTTAGGGAGCACTCCTTGCCAAATTCCAACCTTGGATTATTACATATATCATCAACCTCTTTAGCTGCTACTCATGCCAAATGGAGCCAGGGGAAATCACAAAACTGTGCCAACTGAGCCAAAATTTGTGCTATTTTCTCTCAAAGGTCTTTACCTACTCCCAAAACATCATCATCAAAGTCTTCTCCAATCAGCTTACTATCTTTCTCTCTCTCCTTCAGCTGTTCTAAACTTTTAAATCTATATTCAAAATTCCCACAGCACCTTTTTCCTTCGTTTTCTCCAATGGGGATTTACCTTGACTTATACTCCACCAAAAAATCGAGATCATTCACTTTGAAATTTTCCTTTACCCTTTCCTACTCATCTCATATCATTCAGCCATCTATTTCACTATTTTCTTCTGTTTGGATTCACATGAAAAAGTTGTCATTCTTCTTTCCAAAGACAAGTTTTCTATTTGTGTCCTTGATTCCTTCCTTCCCATAATTCTTCAGCATATTCCCAATCTCTCTCAGATAAATTAGATGGTAGAATGGAGAGAGTGGTAGGACTGGAGCCAGGAAGACATAACTTCCTGAGTTTAAATCTGGCCTTAGACACTTTCTAGGTATGTAGCCATGGGCAATTCACTTAATCTTGTTTGCCTCTGTTTCCTCATATAGAGAAGGAAATGACAAACCATTCCATTATTCTTGTTAAGAAAACTCCTAAGAGTTGGATACTGTTGAAATGACCTAACAACAAAAATAACAAATCTCTCTCATCTCCAGTTTTTCTCTATTTACTGGTTCCTTTCCTGCTGCCTAAAATATGCCCATCTCTCTTAGTTCCTTGAACAATCTTCACTTGATTACTACTAATTACTGCTAATTAATATCTCATGTCTTTCTCTTTCATAGCTAAACTTCTTGAGGAAGTCATTTACATTTAGTACCTGTACTTCCTCTTTTCTCACTTTTAAGCACACTGAAGTATGGTTTCTGACTTCCTTGTTCATATAAAACTACCCTCTTTAAAGTTATAAATGATCTCTCAGTTGTCAAATTTAATGACCTTTCCTTAGTTTTCTTTCAATTCTCTGCAGCAGTATATCAACTGTCCTTGACCACCTTCTGTCCTTTATACTTCTCTAAAACCATCTGTCTAATCCTTATCCATCTACTTTGCTGGTTCTTTTCCATGTCATACTTACTCAGGGGATCCCCCAAGATTTTGAACTGGGTGCTCTTTTTCTCTACTATCTTTCTTGGCTATCATCAACTTTCATTGATTAAACTATCATTTCTATGCAGATATTTCCATATCTATATATCTCATCCTAGTGGATGTCATGAGATTTGTCATGCATGGACAATAGCCTCTTAGACAATTTAAATTGGCTATTTCATAGACATCTCAAATTCAACATGCCCTAAATAGAACTCATTGTCTTTCTTTTTAACCCTGTCCCTCCAAATTTTTCATACTATCTTTCTAGTTATCCAGGCTAACAATCTATGTCATTTTTAACTTCTCACTCTCACACAGCAGAGAGTGTGAATCCATTGCCCAATCTTGTTGTTTCTCCTTTCATGCCTCTTGTATATATGTCCTTCTTTCTATTTGTATATCTATAATCCTAATTCTGGTTTCCCTTATCTCACCCAGGCTATTAAAACAGTTTCCTAACAGTTCTTATTAATTTCTCTCTCTCCACACTAATCCATTGCCCACTCAGCTGCCAAAGTGATTTTTTCCCCCTCTAAAGTTCAGGGCAAAAGGGGAAGGAACTATTCCCAAAAAGCTATATTATCACACAGGGATGACAGCCACCAGAAGAGGACATATGTCAACAGGCAAGAGCATAGGGAATTCTCCCTCCCTTGTTCCTTCTTCCTTGCTACTAGGCAGACTAATGCTTTGGAATGCAACAAACTGCAAATTCCAATCACAAGGCTGTCACTCAGAGCTCAAAATTATAGTGAATTTAAGATAAAAGGCTGATGTGGAATTGATAGGAGATTGCCCCTTCATCCATGGCAAATTCAAGGGGTGTTCAGGGACGACTAGCATCTTTGGAATAAGAGCTTCTGAAGACATTTTCAGGACTTTCAGTTGGTTTCCAACTTGCAACCTAACTCACCTGTGGCTGCAAGAAGATGTAGCATTGTGGTATAACTATCTTAGTAGATGAGCTAAACTAGGTTGAAGGTAAGCCTCCTATTAGTTAGGAGGATATTTACCCCAAGCATGTGAAGACTTTCCAGGCAGAAAGGTTGAATGAGAACGATTTGTTCCACTGGTCTTCAAGCAGGCAGTGTGAAGGTTTTAGAGCTTGGTAAGACATTGAAGACACCAAGATCATCCACTGCATTCTAGGTCATTACCAGTTATCTTGATTTTTGTCTTGCTACTATACTTTTGTTGGAACTCTGTCTTCCCAGAAATCAGCCGGGGAGTCAGGATCATCAAAAAACTTTATTCTTGGTCTCTTGAGCTTGCCATCAGGGGATTAGATCTAGTAATCTCTACACCACCTTCTTCTCTCTCTATCACCATGAGAGAATGCCCCAATTTCCTCCTCCTACTCCACCCACACATATCACTTCCCCCTCTTTGTCCCACCAATCAAGTCAGCACAGAATAGCTGGGGAGGGTCAACCTTCAATCATGTTAATAGAGAATTGTCCAATTGGCAATTAGTCTCACATGCTCCATTATCCAAGTGCATTTGTTCAGTTCTAGCCCTTTACATCTCCCACTTTCTTTTGTTTTAGACCACAGATGGCCCCGCCATCCCTGACTTTTCAAGGAGGTGAGAACCCCAAAAAGGAGGTGATCATACCCCCCCTGACTTCTCAGGAGGGGAGATGAAAGCACTAAAAAGGAGATAATCATGCCCTCCCTGACATCTCAGGAAGGGAGATGAGAAGCACCAAAGGGAAGTGGGGATTGCTAGCGGGTTTCTGGGTTGAAGGGCCTTATTAGAGACAAGTATGCACAAACCCATCAGCACGGGAGTTATTACACAAGCACATAGTAATAACGCAGAGGCTATTAGTGATGACTCTCTCCACAGTCAGTGCAGACTCGATGTGGTGTAACAAACAGGAATTGTACATGCAAGTAGTGATATAACAAACAATATAAATCAACACGGTTTTGTAAAAGATTTCCAGAAGTTCTAGAAGGAGGGTATGTAAACATCAGTCACTTTAGCAGCCAAGAGATAGTCCAAAATCAATCTATTGTCCATTGCTTCATGTGTTAGGGAATCCAATGATCCCCACAAGTTTTTGAAGTCCCGCAACAGTCTTTTTGTATGTTAGGGAATCCAATGATCCCTACAGGTTTTGAAGTCTTGCAACAGTCTTATGATGCCTCAGAGAATCCAATGATTCCTGAGGGCTTTCAAGTCCTATAACGGTCTTATCACATCTCAGAGAATCCAATGATTCCTGAGGGTTTTCAAGTCCAACAATTTTTGATGTCCATGAGTCAAACGCCATAACTGCCAGGTTCTTTCAGTTGTGGGCACAGTCAGCAACGGAACCACCCGATGTTTCTTGGGTCTTCTCCTTTGTTTCAAGGGTCTGCTCCGTCTCTCTCCAATGGACAAGGTGAATATGGCTCGTTGGCACCCATCTGATTCCTTCTCCATCTGTGGAGATAAAGCAAACCCTCTCCCCCAAGCAGTTAACCTATCTGGTCCCTTCCATTCACCACTTTCTGGGTCTCTCCACATGACCTGGCAATTATCTAAAGACGGTGGATTATAAAACCTTTCTGCTGGAGCCAGTGCATATTTGTCAAAAATTAAAAAATGAATGGTAAGAGAACTAAATTTAGAAGTTCTCTAGAGTTACCCATGGCTCTCCCTTTCTTTTGTTTTTGGAGGAGTGTCTTAATATATCTGTTTCTTCTCTCTACTATTGCCTGCCCTTGAGGATTAAAGGGTATGTCAGTGGCGTGTAAAATCTTATACTGTGCACAAAAGTATGCAAAATGTTTAGAAGTATATGCAGGTCCACTGTCTGTTTTTATTGCTTGTGGCACACCCATAATTGAAAATGCTTTTATAAGGAATTCAGTGACCACTCAGGTTGTCTCTTTTGCTGTTGGCATTGCAAAAGTGAATCCTAAAAAGGTGTCTACCACAACGTGGATAAAAGATAGACGACCAAAAGATTTATAATGGGTCACATCCATTTGCCAAATTTCATTAGGTCTCAAACCACGAGGATTCTTCCCTGGAGGGAGTGTAGGAGCATGGAAAGGAAGGCAAGCTGTACAGGCCTTTACTATGCTCCTAGCTTCTTCTCTTGTTATTCCAAATTGTAAATGTAAAGCTCAGGCAGCCTGATGATATTTAGAATGAGACTCTTGTGCTTCTTGAAATAAAGGAGTATTGGCCAACATGGTTAGAAGGCTATTTGCCTTTGAATTACCATCAAAAATAGGACCTGGAAGTCCACTATGGGAGTGGACATGCAAAATATAAATCTTCCCTGGATGCTTTCTCAGTCGCTCTTGAAGTTCCTTAAAGAGCTGATATATATTGGAGGCTACAAATTTTATTTGGACTGTGGCAATTCTTTGTACCACACCTACTGAATAGGCTGAATCAGATATTATATTTGTCTCCCGGATAATAAGCAAGAGTTAGAATGATTGCATACAATTCATTCTGCTGAGTGGACTGAAAAGGAGTTCTCATTACTCTCTTTATAGTTAAGTCACAAGAGTATACAGCACAAATATTATATTTGGACTCATCTGTAAAGATAGTTGGTCTTTTAAGAGGAACTTTAGAAACCTTTTCTTCAAGAATCCATCGCCAATTATGTAACAGTTTGGTTATCTTTAATGGAGACCCGTGTGTAAAATTTGCCACTCTAGAATGGTTTCACAGCACACATTAACTTGTGCATTAATATAAAAGGTGCATATCTTGTCAGGTCTTATCCCAGATAATTGTACTGCTTGCTTAGTGGCCTTTAATAAAATTCTAGCCACAAGAACTGGGTAAGGAATAAGACTTTGTTCTGGTTGTGCTGGGAGGTTCACCCACTCTATCACACTGTCTCCTTGATGAAGGACTGCTGTGGGTGCCTCTTGTGTAGCAAAAACTGATATTTCCAAGGGTTTTTAAGTGACTCTTTCAACCACATTGGATAAAGCCAGTTCAACTTGTCTCAAAGCCTCTTGAGCTTCTTTTGTAAGCTGGCATGGTGAATTTAAAGCACTGTCTCCCCTTAAAATGTCATATGATGGTTGCAATTGACAGGTAGCACAGGACGTATCCATTGGATATCTCCTATCAATTTCTGGAAGTCATTTAAGGTGTTTAGCTTTTCTGTTCTTAAGGAGAATTTCTGTACTGTAAGCACCTTAGGATATACTTCATATCCTAAATATTGAAAAGGAGCATGTCTTTGAATCTTTTCTGAAGCTATGTGTAATTTATAATTCCTTAGTGTTTCTATAGTTTTTTGTAGACATGCTTCTAACATTTGTTCCTTAGGTGCACATCCCAATATATCATCAATGTAATGTAATAACATTACTTTTGGAAATACTTTTCTTATTGGAATAAGAGCAGCAGCAACATACATTTGACACATAGTAGGGCTGGTTTTCATTCCTTGTGGCAAAACTGTTCATTCATATCTTTTATAAGGCTCAGCTAAGTTAACGCTGGGTACTGAAAAGGCAAATCTTTTCATATCCTCCTTATCTAGTGGGATAGAATAGAAACAATCCTTAATGTCTATAACTCACAGAGGCCATTCTCTAGGCAATTGAGTAGGAGATGGAAGTCCAGGTTGAAGAGTTCCCATAGTTTCCATCTCTTCATTTACCTTTCTTAAATCAGTCAACATCCTCCATTTTCCAGATTTCTTTTTTACAACAAATACTGGGGAATTCCAAGGACTTAGAGAAGGTTGTTAAGTGTCCTTGGTTAAATTGTTCCTGTACTATGTCTAATAAGGTCTGAATTTTATCGCTACCTAAGGGCCATTGTTCTATCCACACTGGTGTATCAGTTTTCCATTGGATAGGAACAGGTGAAAGTGGTGGCAGGCCTTCAACAGCAGCCCTGACTAAAAAACCAAAGTACTCATTTTTAACCCTAATTGTTGTAAAATGTCTCTTCCCCACAGATTGATGGGGATTTTTTCAACTATAAAAGGAGTAAAAACTCCTGTTTCACCTTCAAATATCCATCTTAAAGGGGTAGCACTAACTTCAGCTGCTATTGATCTTCCTACCCCAGACATGTAGGTGTCTGCCTTAGTCTTTGGCCAGTGGCTGGGCCAGTTGGCACCTCTAATGACTGTGCGATCTGCACCTGTGTCCACCAGTCCTTCTAATGGTATGCCATTTATATAGATGGTGAGCATAGGTGGGTCAGCTGTCACAGCTGCTGTCCAGTATATTCCTGGGTTTTGCTGCTTGGAGTCAGAATGTGGGTGACTGTCACCAGATTGCTTATTAGGAGTCTGTATCAATCAACCTGATGCTACTACTTCCCCTGGTTGATAAGTCACACATTGTCTACCCGTGTTAGTGACTGGGATATTATCTACACATTCCCCAGTTTCTCACATCAGTGTATGAATGAACACTGTTTTGTAAGTACTCTCAGGAGGTGAAATGGTCAAGCCTACTGTCCCTGGAGGCAAGGGATCCATAGACTGGAGAGGAACAGATTTTACCTCTCCAGTGGATATCTCAGTTGTCCCAGCTGCATACAACTCTATCCTCCCTAATTGTAGTCCCTTTCTCCCATCATGTTGCTTCCTGGCTGACTGATTGTGTAATCTCTTTCTCCCATCAGATGGCTGATTGGTCATGTCTGGGTATTGGGCTTGTGGGCACTCTCTGGGTGTGGCATCAGCTGCCATCATGCCCCAAGTGTTTTTTGCCTGGGACCCTGAAGCTGGGCCCGTTTCCCTGAATCAGTCTATATTCTGATGCCCAATGGAGTCCTCTGTTGCATTTTGGACATGGGGTTTTGGGTCTTGTTCTCCCAGCCTGTTTTCTCACTCTGTCTCTATGCCAACATTGAGCTTTCATATGGCCTACTTTACCGCATTGAAAGCATTGACGAGTCTCTCTGGAAACCTCTTGCCAAAAGGGATCCTGTCTCCCCATGTTGGGATCTTGGGAAGTCTGTACCATAGTCTGGCTATAAAAGGTATTTGTGCCCACTGTGGCACAGCGTCTTATGATCTCCTCTAAAGGAGCATCCCTATGTAGTCCTAGTATAATCCTTCTACAAACCTCATTGGCATTTTCTTTAGCAAGTTGCCTTACCAAAGTGTCTGTTACTATATTTTCACCATTAGTCCATATGACAGCTGTCTGCAAACATGCCACAAAATCAGCAAAGGGTTCATTTGATTCTTGTACAATTTTTGTGAAGGTCTCACCCTTGTCATTTTTACTGGGGAGAGAAGCCCATGCTTTGATAGCAGCAGCAGCAATTTGCTCAAATGTTGCTATGGTGTAATTAAGCTGTACTGAAGCATCTGCATAAGAATCTACACCTGTTAGTAGGTCACAGGTGATTGAAGTATTAACTCCACTTTGACTATTTTGTTGGGCTTGAATCCTACAGAGCTCACTATATTCAGAAAGCCACAACAGGTTTTGTCCAGGTTCTAAGCACACCCTTGCAATGGCTTTCCAGTCACAAGGGGTTAAGGCTTCATAAACCAAATTCTTAACATAAACTGATGTAGCCGCATAGAGAGTGCAAGTTTTTTTCAGGTCTTTAAGGATGTTCATATCAAAAGGAGTGTATCTTCTACTTTCTTGGCCTGCAGAATTGTACTGTTGAATCACGGGAAAAATTTGAAGTTTGAAATCATTATCTATTTCTTTTCCATTTTGAGCTGCTTCAAAAATCCCTTTTTGTAATCTAGTTATAGGAGTTATAGGAGTTGGTGATTGCTGGGGGGGAGGTGCCGATGATATCACCGCCCCTCCCACTACTCCTCCTCCCTCAGTCCCTGAAGGTGAAGTTGATGTGGGCCAGTCAATAATCTGCTCTCTAGGTGGGGTTGAAGCTTCTTCAAGAGAATCAGAGTCATCACACCCTAATTCTTCATTTGAATCCCCTTGCCCTCTAGCAAGGTCTTGAGATTGCTTATTTTCTATCTTTTTTTCCTTACACTTCCTCCTCTGTTCATTTTTAAAACTTTTCCTTCTCCTACAACTTGCTTGATAGTTTAAGTATAATTGAACTACTTTGTATATATAAAATTCCTCTGTGGAAATTGAACAAGGCCCATTTTTTGTGTAAAATTCTTTCATTTGAAGTCCCACTAGCTTCCAGTTATCTATATTTAGTTTTTCTTCCTCTAAGAACCAAGGGGACTTGTGTTTTAATGTGCCCAAGAGTTTTCAATCTGTAGCCAGGTTGCAAGTAAACTTTTCTCCTCAATTATCTTAATTATACTCTCTATAGCACCATTACTGGGTGAGGCTGGTGCAGGGGCTGGGACTGGGTTGGCTGAGGTCGAGGGAATGTCTATACCTAACATCTGCCCCATTTCAGCTATAAGAGATTGCTGGTTTAGCCCTTAACAAGGTAAGTCCCTTATTTGTCTATTAGAATACTTACCTAATCTCCAGGTCACTGGAGGACTTCAGTGGAGGTAGGGTGCCGGCCCCACTTTGGACGCCAAATGCTGGAACTCTGTCTTCCCAGAAATCAGCAGGAGTCAAGATCACCAAAAATCTTTATTCTTGGTCTCTTAGGCTTGCCATCAGGGGATTAGATCTAGTAATCTCTACACCACCTTCCTCTCTCTCTACCACCATGAGAGAATGCCCCAATTTCTTCCTCTTACTCCACCCACACATGTCACTTCCCCTCTTTGTCCCACCAATCAAGTCAGCACAGAACATGTTAATAGAGAACTGTCCAATTGGCAATTAGTCTCACATGCTCCATTATCCAAGTGCATTTGTTCAGTTCTAGCCCTTTACATACTTTGATGACTCTGGAAGAGAAAATGAGGCTGAAGCCTTTTTGCAACTCTGTCTCACTTAAATCCGATGCATGTGCTAGTCAAGGCATCATTGTGTGATGTCATTGGTCCTCAGTGAAAGTAAAGGATGAACAATAATAACTGCCCTCTACCTACTCTACAATCTGTTTATACTGTTCTACTTTTGCTTCCTCAAACAACATTCCATCAGTCATCTCTGTGACTTAGTGCACTTAATGTCTTCTTGTCTGTAATAATCTGTTCCCTCCCCTCTACCTTTTAGTTGCCTTCATGACACTTTTACATGTTACTTTTAATTTATATCAGCAATTAAAATATTTTTCAGGAAAAAAAATCAAGCTTAAGAGAATGATAAGCATCCAACATCTTTTTTTTTTTAAATTAAAGCTTATTTTCAAAACATATGAATAATGTTCAACATTCACCCTTGTAAAACTTTGTGTTCCAAATTTTTCCTTCCATTCTTCCCATTCCCTCCCCTAGACAGCAAGTAACCCAATATATGTGAAACATGTGCAGATCTTCCTTATATATTTCCACAATTATGCTACACAAGAAAACTCAGATCAAAAAAGAAAAAATGAGAAAGAAAACAAAATACAAGCAAACAACAACAAAAAGAGTGAAAATACTATATTGTGATCCACACTCAGTCCCCACAGTCCTCTCTCTGGGTGCAAATGGCTCTTTTTATCACAGGACCAATGGAATTGGCTTGAATCATCTCACTTTTGAAAAGAGCCACATTCATCAGAACTGATCATAGTATAATCTTGTTGTTGCTGTGTATAATGATTTCCTGGTTCTGCGTATTTCACTTAATATCACTTCATGTCAGTCTTTCCAGGCTTCTCTGAAATCATCCTGCTGATCATTTCTTATAGAACAATAATATTCCATAACCCTCATATATATAACTTATTCAGCCATTCTCCACTGATGGGCACCCATTCAGTTTCCAGTTTTTGCCACTACATTTTTGCACACATGGGTCCCTTTCCCTCCTTTATGATCTCTTTGGGATGCAAGCCCAGTAGAGATACTGCTGGATCATTTAAGAAATAAAAATTGGAAAAGAATGGATTCAGGGCAAGTTTAAATTGTTTTTCTTATTCCTGTCTTTGAGTTTTGTTTCTGCATATAAGATACTTGAGTGTGAAAATTTGGTTGTTCTCTTATCCAGCTGGAGAAGATGAATAGTGACTAGAAAATATTTCCACTAATTTTGAGTATGAAAATAAAAGGTAATTTTAAGTGGGGAAGTGAACCTTAAATGTGTATAGTATAGCATTCAAAATGGGGCAAATATTGAATCAGCTTGAATTATTTATTTTACTGTGTAAAGTGAGGCTGTCCCCTGTATGGAGCATGGGGATAGTATTGTATGTCTTGAAGATACAATAGAGATTCCTAACCTCTTTACTCCCTCTTCTCCTTACTCCTTCAAGGGAGACTTTATTTCCTGTGAAGAGGAGAAGGAGGAGGTCAAAGGTAGAGGCTAATCCCTTTATTCTCTTCAGAGAGTTTCACGTAAGAATTATATCTATTCCCTTAAATATTATTAGTCTCTGAGACTATGGTTTTTAGCTTAACACTTAACTTCTAATTACTTTTTCTTAATGGGGAAAAGAGAATTCAAGTTTTAAATTCAAAGCTTGACTCCTTTATCAAATGCCAGTTTGAGAATATAGCAGGTAGCAAAGAAACCCATTTATCCAAATTGATAGCAAAACAAAAGTCAGAAAAACATAAACAAGATAATACACAGTAAAGGAACTCTCCTTTTGGAAGTTGCCATAACTTGGCTCACCCAAAAGGAAATTCTCCAAAGTCTGGTGTAATAAGCTGGTGATATAATGGAGGCTGCCAACTCCCCTCATGTTATTTTTTTCCCAGATGCTTATTCTCTTTCATCAACTTGAAGTAAGGTTGGCATTGTCCATTTTTTCTTTTGAAGCTGAACATCAAAACCTGAAATGATTTGAAGAAACTTAAAACTGAAAATGAAAGAAGGTCCAAAGATTGGAAGACACTGGAATTACCAGCTACATCCCATTTCTCAGGCAAGTGCAAGGCATTAGCAGGAGGCATTGATTTTCATGAAGAGAATATTGTAGCAATGAGCTTTAGAACTTGGATTACACATGCAGTGCAATTTTTAGATTTGAAAACACTTTGGAAAATACAGATGAAGAAATACTATAATGTTAGAGTTGAAATGAACTTTGGGTGTTGCTTAATTCAGTTATTTAATTTGAAAAATGTATTTTTATGCTTTTATATCACTTTGTTCCTTAGAATAAAGGATAAAAAAGTTCAACAAAACTAATCAACATTTTTAAAAAGTTTAATTTTTTTAGGCAAAATAATTCCGTCTTCCCCTTCACGTTCCTCTTTCCCAAGAGATGAGTTTATTTTCCTTCTTATATCTCTGTTTTGGGACTAGAATTGGCTATTGATTTCTTGGCATTCAGTTTTGATGACTTTATTATTCTTTCCATTTATATTGTTGTAATTATTGTTTTTTTTAAAAATGCTTTTTTCTGTCTATTTCATTTTGAATTAATTCAAAGTTCATATGATTTCCTGTTTTTGTCTGCATTCATCATGCATTTCTTAAAACAACATATTTTAATAAATTCATATAGCTTAACTTGTTTAGTTATTCTCATGTTCAAAGTATTACGTAAAGTATTTCTATAAATATTTTAGTGTATATTAGATCTTTTTATTTTTTATCTCCTTAGTCAATGAGTTAATATTTGTAGAGTACTTAGCATAATGCCTGGAACATAGCAGGTACTATATAAATGTTTATTCCCTTTTTCCCCTTCTTTTTCCTTCCCTTCCTTTCTTTGGGATATGTTTCTTAACATAACTCTAAATTGATTTCTAAAATGGATGGATCAATTTACCACTTTACTAACAGTGAAGAAATAATTACTTGTTTTTCTACAAACCCTCCAATATTTATTATATTCATTTTTTGGTCACCTCTGTCAATTTGCTATGTGTGGGGCAAAATCAGAATTGTTTTGATTTACATTTTTCTTAATAGTGATTTGGACCAATGTTTAATATGCTAATCCTCCTCTTTTACAAATTAGAAAATTCAGTAAAAGCACTCAGATCTGTCCTTTGTCTTAGCCAGTGATGTTTTCACCTATATTTTTTGCCATTCCTTCTTAAGCAATACTACAACTCTGATATATGAAGTGCCCTTATTAATTTAAGAAAATGCTAAAGATATTTTCAGTTATACATATTTCACCTATTAACTAAAGCAGATATGTCACATTTGATTTACAGAAGTAGAATTGAATTACAGGTGGGGCTAAATAAAATACAAGGTTTAACTGAAATCTCTGCTATTAGAAGACAAACAAAAAAATAACAAACATATATATAGCACTTTAAAATTTTTTTGGTAGTTGTCTATACAAAATGATGTCAAAGATCCAATCCCCATTCACATTTCTCTAAAGTTTTCAAAGTACTTTTCAAATGTTATCTCACTAGTCTTACTGAAAGACCATAAGATAGATATTATTGATATTATCATCACCATTTTAGAGTTGAAAAAATGGAAGTTCACAGAAATTAACTGTTTTGCTTACATGACATAGCTAGGCCATTTTCTCTTTCCCCCAACGTTTTCTGATATTCTTTAACCAAGGCCTTGCCTTGAATTGAAAACAGTAATGAAAATACCACCTATATCCCTAAGGTGTTTCAGTTTATAATCCTTTTGATTAGATTTGCAAGACTCCAGGCATACAGTCTTCTGAGCCCTTATTAGGCATATGTCATTCTTGGCTGGGAGCCTATATTCCTATAACTTATCCCATGGACCATAAATTCAAATCCCACACATCATCTTTTTACTCAGTTATTCACTTCCCAAATCTGTCTCTCTTTTCTGAATCCCTTTTCTCTGAGGTGTAGCAGTGATTAAAGTACCACCTGATACCCTTAGGTCTCTAGTTTCTTGCTTAAGACTTTGTAATCTTTTTGCAATACTTTCTAGGTTCCTTCCGGCAATGTCATTTATTTCCATATGGATCAACAGAATTGTATTAGAGTTATCTATAAAACCTGTTTTAGAACTTTTTATGTCACTGGTTAGATGTACCAGTAAGACAGTAGACCTCATTATTGTTCCTATCAGATTGTTAAATGGCTGCCTTGTTACTTTAAGGAATTGCCCCGAAACTTAGCTCTTAGACGTCTTACTCCTATTGGATGATGCTCTTTCTTACCTGAAAGAAAATACCATTCCTGGGAGGACAAATATCTCGTTCCTCCTCAGGGTATTTAACTCTTTCCTCTTGAGAAGGATCCTCAAATTTGTTTCTTATCTTTAAATGATCAGGGGTTCCCTTCTGCATGTGATAGATAATCTTCTAACCTCCAACCTTCTGACATGGATCTGGATCACAGGATTCACAGGGCCATAGATTTAGAATTGGAAGACACTTCAGAGATGATTTACTGCAACTTCCTAACTTTATAAGTAAGGAAACCTCTCCACAACTAGAAAATAATAATAGGATTTGAAATCAAGTCTTTGACTCCAAAGCCAATGCTTTTTCACTATCCCATGCTGTTTTCTTCTATTCACTTCTTCCTTTTTCTCTTCAAATTATTTTTCTTCTTGACCTTCACACCAAAATATTTCTAAGAGTCTTTTGATTTTTCAAAGGAACATAGACAAGTCTCACACATAATCCTCAGTGTAAAGAGACATTCATAATTAAACTCCTTCACCATCCCTTCTAGAAGGGAGACTCATCTGTTGTCTTAGTATAAACAGTAATTACTTGTAGGTAGAATTGACCACACTTGGCAACTTATTGAGAAATTCAAGGTTGACTCCAAGGTTGTGAATCTGGATGACTGAAAGGGAAAGAAAAAAAATGAAATTTGGAAGAAAAGGGATTGGGGGACTAGGAGGAATGATGAGATTTGTTTTTGACATGTTGATTTTGAAAGGATGATGTAACATACAGGTGGAGATAACTGCTAGGTTGTTGGTGATGCAAGACTGTATTATTGGAGAGAGATTAAGTCTTAATAAGTAGATTTTAAAATCAACTGTTTAGAACTGATAATTGAACCCTTGGGAACTGATAAGATCATCAACAAATATAGTATGGAAAAGGAAGAGAAAGCCCAGGACAAAGTGTTGGGTGATAGTTATGGTTAAGGGACAGATAGATATATATATATAAAATGAACCATCAAAGAATATTCAGAAAAAGCAGCAATGCTGTGAAACCCAGAAAGAAGAGACTATTCAGGAGCAGGGAGGTAGTAATAAGTATTAAATGATGCAGAGAGGTCAAAAAGTTTAAGGACTGAGAAAAGACCATTGGATGTAACAATAAGAGATGATAGCTTTGGAGAGAGGAGTTTTGATACAGTGGTAGAATCAGATCGTGATGGCTCACATGAAAGTCTTTATGAATGGATGAGATCTGTAGGCATCAGGGAAAGAGACTGAGATTGGCATTTTCTTTCCTGAAGAGTAATCCTATCCCTCTTTGATATTCTTCCTAATCCCCTCAGATTTATAGTTTTAAAAAACCAAACAAGTTTTAGAAAATTCTGATCTCTAGTGCTTCTGATACTAATTTTTAAAGGACAATGCCATACTTTTGTATATGCCTGTAATGATCTATTTTTGCTTCTATCATGTGCACATGTCTTTAAAAAAAATCTAAATTGGTTACTAGATTCACTGTACTTTCATATTTTTTAACTTTGCCAATTTCCCTGTTGCTCCTAATGGTCTAAAATTCCATAGGGGAGAGCAGACTGGGAAGTACTCCCAGGAAAGAAATTCTGAAGACAAAACTAGAAAGAGTCCAACTTCGAACACAAGCAAGTAAAGTTGATCTCTTGGATAGAGGGAATTAAAGCCGTAAGTGCAACAGTTTTGAAGGAAACAGAAAGCTGCAACACAGTGTAATAGATAGCTGGTTTTAGAGTAACGAAGACCGGGGTTCAAGTCCTGTCTTGAAATGACTAAGGAGGTCACAATCTCTGAGTGTCCCAGGCAACTTTCTTAAAATAGTTGCAAGGTAGGTGCAGCTCTGCATTGATAAAAGAAGAAGGGGGAACTTTTTTCAACCATGAAATCATGTCTGCTTTTTTTTGGAGGGGGGGAAGGAAGAGAACACTATAGTTAAAATAGGGAGGGATACAGGACAATTGTACATTAAAAAGATATAGACATATGAGAAAATTCAGTAACCAGATGGGAAAGTCAGCTTAGGATCAACTAGTTGATGGCAATGGAGAAAGAAATAAAAGTGAAAATCTCTTGGGAATCTTACATCGAAAATCTTCACAGAAGGATGAAATGGACTTTGCATTAGGGGACTATCAATTGACAAATCTCGTTCAAGTATTTACTGTTTTCCAGCATTATATTGAGGACACTGCTTTTGAAGAGAGCATTATGTCTGGATATCCCTATGATAACTAAATTATGCTTCCATACTAGTTTTGGGAAAACTCTTTGTATGGATCATATCTCTCCATTCTCTGAACCCTTTGAAATTTGCCTTCTTATTTTAGAGTGTTTGTCACATTATGCTCAGCGTTTTTTGTCCTCCATCAAGAATTCCAAGATAAATTGGTCACTTGCTACATGTGTAAACAGCTCTTCCTTTTTGGTCAGAATCAGGAAAAGAGTAGCAGTTCTACATGTTATGTCTATTTTTGAAGATGGAATTATCATCAAAATAAACTAAAAATTTATTAGTAATAAATTGGTTTGACTAGATGGTTTGAAGATTACTTTGAATGCTTTAAAAATAGATTTGTAATGGATATTTTTAACATTATCTAGATTTCTATCAGTATTCTTCCCTTCATAAAAAGATATCTTTATAATTTTTTAAAAAGAAAAAAGGAAAAAGAAAAAAGACAAAAAAGGAGACAAAATATTAAATAAATATTTTAAATTAAATAATTATTAAATATTTAAATAAATAAATATTAAAATAGAAAAAATATATAAAATGCCAATATTATAGGTGATGTTCCCTACTCATGGACCCCAATCCTACCACCAATTTTACAAAAGAAGTAAAGGAGATGTCTACTTATATTTGCTCTTTGGGACTTTGTTCTGCCACATTGATTGTTTTTTTTTCATCGTTATTGTTCTAGTCATTATGCAAATTGCTTTTTGGCTCTGCTCATGTTATTTTGCATAGTTTCACGTGAGTCTTTCCATACTTCTCTGTTTTCATCATATTTGTCATGACTTATAGTACAATAATATTCCCTTCATCTAGATACCACAATTTGTTTAGTTATTCCCAATTTATGGAAAGTTCTTTTGTTTCCATTTCCTTGGTGCAATAAAAAAGTATTGCTATAAATGTTAGTAGTATACATAGAGTCTTACTTTTATCAGTCATATATTTGGTGTATCTTAGCAGCAGAATCTCTGGATCAAAGGTTATGACCATTTAGGCTATATTATTTGCATAATTCCAAATTGCTTTCTAGATTTATCACTATCTAATGAGTTTTTGTTTGCCTCAATGATAATTTCATCTTATATTGCTCATTGATACTCAGCAGATCATATTTGCTTCCTTATGTTGAATTCTCAGTTCTTAATGCTTGTTACTTGTACTTTATACATTTGTATATAGACGTTTGGATAAATGGATTTAACTCCTTCCCTGGGTTTTTTCTTTTGTAAATTATAGGGTGTCACCATTACTATTCTTTTTTTGTTGCAGCTGTTCTCTATGGTAGTGTATGTGCAGCCATGTGAACACACATAAATTTTTTTCCTTCCTTTTCCCATTTCAGTTTATAACCCTTTTGATTAAATTTGCAAGACTCTCTAGGCAAATATATTTTTTACTAGTCATTGTTAGATACACTTTAACCCTACCCAAGAGTATATTGTTTTTATAATTTAAATCATGGCCCAGAAATCCAAATCCAATTCACAGATACCCATTTTCTTAACCATTTCCTTTTCTCTTTAATGACTCTTTTTTTTTCTTTTCTGTGTCATTCTCCTACCTGCCAGTCCCATGACACAGGGGAGTAAGAGGAGAGGTTCTGAATCTTAAAATTCAAATTCTTCTTCTAAACTTTGAAGTTCTCTCTCTCTCTTTTTTTTTTTTTTTTTTTTTAACATTTATGATTGATACATTTTATTTTTATACTCATGCTCTCAACAAGCATTTACTAAACATCTACTATATGCCAGGGTATGTGTGTGTGTGTTTACATACACACACACACACATACACACAGATACACACACACACACACACACACACACACACACACACACACACACGAGCCATGGTAGGTGTTGAGTATAGAAAGACAAAAATGAAATAGTCCTGACTACCAGGTGGCTTACATTCTGTCAAGAGAGGCAACATGTACATGTAACAAGTATATAGAGGATAAATACAAAATAAATACAAGATAATTTTTAATTTGGGCGGATAGTAGCAACCAAGGAGATTGGGAAAGACCTTGTATAATTTGAGCTGAGCTTTGAAGGTAACCAGAGATTAGAAGAAACAGATTCCAGACATAAGGGACACTTGTCTAAGTAAAGGCATGGAGATGTAAGATACGGTGTTAATAAGAAACAAGAAGGAAGCACTTTGGTTGTACATGAAAAGCCCATGAAAAAGAATAATGTATAATAAGACTGGATGGATAAGCTGAAACTAGGTTGTAAAGGTTTTTAAATGCTAAGAGATATTGTATTTTACTGAATTGTAGAGAGATGTAGTCTGACCTGTATTTTAGGAATATGAGTTTGGGAGTATCACTTTTGGAAGAGGAAATAGTCTGTCTTGTGACAGTCACAGGAGTGTCTCTCTCTCTTAGTCACTACTGGCAAGATTCTTGCCAAAATCCTCCTTAATAGGCTGATTCTAAGGAGTAGAAAGATTATATATCACATTGAAGATAGAGAATAGATTAGGTTTCAGTAAGGCATGGGAAAAAATGAATGATAGGAGATTGTTATCAAATAATGGACTTCCAGAATTCTTGATCATGGAAGTGGACCATTTATGGGTTATGGCAAGATAAAATTTCTATCCATCTCAATGGATAGAAATTGGAATAGAGGAGCAGGTCATAGACATTAAGCAAATCAAGGAACTTGAATGTTGGGATAGTTGAGGGAACATTCATATGCATGTTGAAGTACCCTAGTCTGTGGGTAGTAGTTGAAGTGGAAAGTAAATAAGGAATTAAACTTACAAAATTAAAAGGGGGAAATGTCTTGGGAATTGGTAGAAAACAGAAACCAGTATGCTGATTAGTTGACAAGTTTGGATAGAATAAATTTCTAAGGAAGAAAAACTTCTAAATGATAGTGATAGAAGGAAAGACTGGAAGTGGCAATAAAGAGTGAGGGATTAGTAAACCGGGAGTAGGGGCAAAGGTATAGCCTAGGAAGCAGTGTTATCTGGATAGATTACAGCTTGATGACAGGATGGGTAAGAATCTTGGATATGGAATCAGGAAGACCTAAATTCAAATCCTATTCCAGACTCTTAGTACTTTTGTGAACTTAGGCAAATTATTCAATTTCTCATATCCTCAGTTTCCACATTTATAAATTGGGGATAATGTTAGTTCTTCTGATGAAGGCAGATGAGCAGAATGTTTTTTGACTGATCTTGTCTCCTGATTTTCTGCTCCCAAGTCCTGCTGTAAGAGGCCTGTTGATCTCAGTGTGTGTATGGTGATGGTCAAGTGGAGGAGGGTGCAGTGATCTCTGAGTAGGAGTACCATCTCCAGGTCCAGACAGTCATTTGACCATGATTGAAAAGACTAATACATACAGTCTATGTGGGTGACTATAAATTTTTTCTTGTCTACTATATTTGCAGAAGCCAAGTCTTTAACTCTCAATCCTTTTTGGCAGGTCTTGTGGCCAACTCTAGTGCTAAACTGCTATGGCAAAATATGTGTAGGTGAAACCTAATGGCCTGGGAACTCAGTTTTCTAGGGCCTCCTGAGGTAGACTTTGTTATGCTTTGCAGGCATCTGGCCTTTTCCTCTGGAGATGAGCCCTAGCTTGCTAAACTACCTTTGATTGGCAATTAGCTTCTTGTCAAACTCTCAATGTAAATGGCAGCTGAGCACAGCTGTAGTGTATGAGGGAGATTCAAAACAGAAGGCAATTTCCAGCCTCTTTGCACCTTTTCCTTTTGATCTATCCTCTCTCTATGATAGAACTTAGAATTTTTAAAAAGCCTCCCACTGTTTTCTCTGCTGCTTTGATTAATGAAGTCAATACTCTTGTTGGAATACTATGAAATTAAAATAGAAAAGATATTTATAATTTTAAGGGGATTTCACCCATATATTGCTATTTAATGTAGCTGGATGACCTATTTCTGCTCATATATTTTTCATTAGTCCATGTTCAGATCATATCTTGAATGACCTAAATATGGATCCATATTTTTTTGGAGTAAAATCAGTTATTGTTCACTAATAAGCATCATGAACTATCTTTGGTATATTTTACCTGGTGTATCTATGTATTATTGACTCCTGTTGTGTCTCATTCTCTTATCTATTGTATAGAATGTCTGAAACAAAACCAAAGCAAACCATCTTTCCATATAATTCTTCAACACAGACTGAGAAGGCTGGCCCCCGTTTGTCATCTTGTCACTTCTTACACTTATCAGGGAGAAGTTTTATTAATCAATAGTTCCCACTACCTTATAACTGTCCAGATCTTTTTTCTCTTGAAAATTCCATTACTTAGCTTGCTCTATTTTCTCTTCCTTGTACTCAGTGTCTATTCTCCCTTCAGAGATTGAGTGTGGAGGCCTCTTTCCTCTGAAACTTGTTATCTCAAACTTACTTGACTTATGTTACCACAATACTTTGTACCATTCTTAGACTAGGTTTGGAAGGCTCTTTATTCTAGAAGAGATTGGAAAGTGTGAAATAATGTGAAAGCACTATTTACTATGTCTTGATTCACTAAAACATCTGAGAAAATGAACACTCCCTTAGCTCTTCATGTTATCATTCATTTTAACTCCAAATCTTTCAACTCTGAGACCTGGGTCAGGACCTCAGATGTGAGACATTTTATGGCCAGAACCTGGGAGCAGATCCTTAGATGTCAGGATTGAACAGAAGCCAAGTTCATGCACCATATGCAGAGTCATTTCTGACTATCCATTGTTTCAATCAAGTTGGGATGAAATAAAAGTAGTCCTAAATGTGAGTTTAGTCAGATCTCTGACAACCTGGTCAGATACTGATAAAACTGGATTGCAGCTAATTTTCCTTCTGATACCATCTTCCATCATCACAGGACTCTTGAGGGTAGAAATCTTGGTCATCTTGTCTTATTTCCAGTAAATTCCTAATCCTTGCTTCTCTGTGATTCCAAGTCATCAGTTGTTTAAGTGAAAAATACTTTGGTACCAATCTCTCTCATTTTAATCTAGAATACTTTCTGAGTTTGCCACTTTTCTCTTCTTATTTATTATGATCATTGGAAACTTCATATTCCATAGCTTAAAAACTTCCTTTCATTTTAGACTTTTCTTAACATTATTCATCTTCTTGAACTTACAGAATGCTGGTTTTCCTCAGAAGACATGGAATCCCATAGTTTTCCCTCAATATTTGCAATACTTTCTTTTGTTTGCCTGTAGTGAGCCTTTCTTTAGCTTCATTTTCCCGGGAGAGTGGCTGGCAATATTTCCTCCCTAAAATCCTAGAAATACCCCTGAAGAATTGAGCTATCTAATGTTTTTTGAATGATTTCTGGTCAGAAAAAACAATCTTTCAGATTTTCACTCATGGCCATTCAATAGGCCCTTCAGCCTCTTCCAACTGGGGAACTGAATTAGTAACACTATACACATGCTCATAAGAACCTGGCTCAGTGACTGGATCCTTATTCTACTCCAATACTTATTCTGTTCCAATATCTCTCTTCTCTATGTATAAAACATACATGGGACCAGGAAATTGAGTCCTTTCCAATACCACAATCACCACTATTGTTTGAGATTTTCTCAGTTATATATATATATAAAATCTTAGTTATAATATATAAATAATATATAATAAAATTATATATATATCTTGTCTGGTCAAAGAGGAAAAAGTCCTTAGGATATCATTTCTCTTTAAGCTTTGGGACCATGAAGCAGAACTCTTTTGAGATTATTGACACCTAAAGTGTAGTTTTCTTTCTTTTATTTTATATTTTTCTGAGGCTGGGGTTAAGTGACTTGCCCAGGGTCACACAGCTAGGAAGTGTTAAGTGTCTGAGACCAGATTTGAACTCCGGTCCTCCTGAATTCAGGGCTGGTGCTCTATCCACTACGCCATAAAATGTAGTTTTCCATGGATTTCCTTTTCTAGGAGAATATATATTTGGATGTCATGTTAGAGCAATGGTGTTATGGGGGTGAGGGTTCAGTTTGTGGGAGATGGATTTTTGAGATGTGAGCAGGAAAATTTAAAAGGAGGCAGTCAGAACACAAAAGTTGGTAAGCTAAGTTGAAGGTTCAGTGAGAAGGAAAAAAAGTCAGTTGGGTGAGTCTTCCACAGTGACCTAGAATCCAAGACTCCCAGTAGAAGACTGTTGGCCATTGGAGCCAGTTGGATGAGTATCTGTCAAATAAGGTCTCCATGGTAAAAACTGAAACTGAGAGGAGATTTAGAATGATTCTGTTCTTAACTAATCTGATAGACTTGGAAAGATAATTTCCTTTCTCCTGAATAAGCTTTCTACTAGAGAGGATACTTATCTATAAATAGGTCTAAGGCCATAAATGATGCATGTTTAATTTTTCTTTGTTATTTTAATTTTTAAATGTTATTTAATTTTTCTTTGTTATTTTATTTACCTTTCTGCTCCATCTAAATTAAAGAATTGACCATTTAATTTGAAATTTTAGTCTAGTAATGCTTCAGCAATATAATGAGAGTTCTGGCTGACTTTGCATAAAGAAGATTATTACCCCCAGATACCCTACCAGAAGCCAAACAGTTAGAGGTTGCAGAGTTAAGTAGAAGTTATCCAGATCCTTGTCACACTTAAGGACCAGTTTCCAGGCCATTTTTTTTTTAAAGAGAAAAATAGGTTTGCAGCTCATTATTGTTCTTCCCTTTTACTCAGGGACTTTCCTTGCTTCATATTTGTTAGTTTCTCCTCAAATGTTTTTCTTCATCATTTACCAGTTTCCTTCAGTGTTTTATACCTTCACTTAAATTCTACCACCCAAGGCCTTTATCTCTAAATCACCCATACATGACACAGGATTTTGAAATTCCTTTCTCTTATCAAAACCTCCTATCCTTGCTTCTTTCCTTTGATCCTAAAAAATCAATTCTTCATTCTCAATTTTATTTATGTAAACTCTACTCTTTTTTTCCCAATCCATCACTCATATTTAGCTCTTACTTTCTTCCTTAACATCTAGTTTCGAGTCCATAATTAACCATTTATATATATAACATCCTCTCTTGAATCACTTGCCCCACTGATCTATTATTATGGCACTTTGCCAGAACTGAAGTTTTGTTACTCTTATGGCCTACTTTCTCTATTCCTACCCATGTGCTGTTGGATGCTAATGAAGAAATTTATACTTCCATCCATATTTATGTTATTTACTCTCCATGGGTTTTTCTTGGCATTCTTTTAATTCTTCCTAGATTGACTTCATCATGATCCCGAGTTTCCTACTCCTATGTAGGAAAAGAAGGTGGGAAAAAAAAAAAGGAAGACAAAGAAAGGAGAGAAGAAGAGAGGGGAGGGGAAGAGAAAAGGAGGGAATGTTTATGAATGATGGATGGGAGAAGAGAAAAATTGGAGTGATAGAAACCAAATTAAAAGCAATTGTAATAATCCAGAAAAGAAGTTTCAGAGTCTGAAGGTAACTAATAGATATGTGAATGGAAAGAAAGGGATGCATACAACAGTCTCTTTCCTATTTCTTTTCCTGTTTAGCAAAGATTCTTGCCTCTTTCTTTCTTTCTTTTTTTTTTTTTTTTGGTTTAATATAAATTTTTAAAAATTAATTTTATAATTATAACTTTTTTTTTTGACAGTACATGTGCATAGGTAATTTTTTTTTTTTTTTTTTACAACATTATCCCTTGTACTCCCTTCTGTTCCGAATTTTTTCCCTCCTTCCCTCCACCCCCTCCCCTAGATGGCAGGCATTCCCATACATATTAAATATCTTATAGTATATGCTTGGTACAATATATATGTGCAGAACTGAATTTTGTTGTTGTTGTTGTTGCAAAGGAAGGATTGTATTCGGAAGGTAAAAATAATCTGGGAAGAAAAACAAAAAACAAAAAAAACAAGCAAAAAAAATGCTCACAATTTACACTCATTTCCCAGTGTTTCTTTTCTGGGTGTAGCTGATTCTGTCCATCATTGATCAATTGGAATTGGATTAGCTCTTCTCTATGTTGAAGATATCCACTTCCATCAGAATACATCCTCATACTGTATCATTGTTGAAGTGTATAATGATCCCCTAGTTCTGCTCGTTTCACTCAGCATCAGTTGATGTAAGTCTCTCCAAGCCTCTCTGTATTCCTCCTGCTGGTCATTTCTTACAGAACAATAATATTCCATAACATTCATATACCATAATTTACCCAACCATTCTCCAATTCATGGACATCCATTCATCTTCCAGTTTCTAGCCACTACAAAGAGGACTGCCACAAACATTTTGGCACATGCAGGTCCCTTTCCCTTCTTTAGTATTTCCTTGGGATATAAGCCCAGTAGTAGCACTGCTGGGTCAAAGGGTATGCACATTTTGATAACTTTTTGGGCTTAATTCCAGATTGCTCTCCAGAATGGCTGGATTCTTTCACAACTCCACCAACAATGCATCAGTGTCCCAGTTTTTCCCACATCCCCTCCAACATTCATCATTATTTGTTCCTGTCATCTTAGCCAATCTGACAGGTGTGTAGTGGTATCTCAGAGTTGTCTTAATTTGCATTTCTCTGATCAGTAGTGATTTGGAACACTCTTTCATATGAGTGGAAATAGTTTTAATTTCATCATGAAATTAAATTCAGAAATGCAAATTAAGACAACTCTGAGATACCACTACACACCTGTCAGATTGGCTAAGATGACAGGAACAAATAATGATGAATGTTGGAGGGGATGAGGGAAAACTGGGACACTGATACATTGTTGGTGGAGTTGTGAAAGAATCCAGCCATTCTGGAGAGCAATCTGGAATTATGCCCAAAAAGTTGTCAAACTGTGCATACCCTTTGACCCAGCATTGCTGTTATTGGGCTTATATCCCAAAGAAATACTAAAGAGCAGAAAGGGACCTGTATGTGCCAAAATGTTTGTGGCAGCTCTTTTTGTTGTAGCTAGAAACTGGAAGATGAATGGATGTCCATCAGTTGGAGAATGGTTGGGTAAATTATGGTATATGAAGGTTATGGAATATTATTGCTCGGTAAGAAATGACCAGCAGGAGGAATACAGAGAGGCCTGGAGAGACTTAAATCAACTGTTGCTGAGTAAAATGAGCAGAACCAGAAGATCACTATACACTTCAACAACAATACTGTATGAGGATGTATGCTGATGGAAGTGGAAATCTTCAACATAGAGAAGATCCAACTCACTTCCAGTTGATCAATGATGGACAGAAATAACTATACCCAGAGAAGGAACACTGGGAAGCGAATGTAAATTGTTAGCACTACTGTCTATCTACCCAGGTGACTTATACCTTCGGAAGCTAATAATTAATGTGCAACAAGAAAATGGGATTTACACACATATATTGTATCTAGGTTATATTGTAACACATGTAAAATGTATGGGATTACCTGCTATCGGGGGGAGGGAGTGGAGGGAGGGAGGGGATAATTTGGAAAAATGAATAAAAAAAAAATTTCATCATCTGAAAATTATCTGTTCATATCCTTTGACCATTTATCAATTGGAGAATGGCTTGATTTCTTATAAATTAAAGTCAATTCTCTGTATATTTTGGAGATGAGGCCTTTATCAGAACCTTTAACTGTAAAAATGTTTTCCCAGTTTGCTACTTCCCTTCTAATCTTGTTTGCATTAATTTTGTTTGTGGAAAAACTTTTTAATTTGATGTAATCAAAATTTTCTATTTTGTCATCAATAATGATCTCTAATTCTCCTTTGGAAACAAATTCCTTCCTCCTTCACAAGTCTGAGAGATAAACTATCCTATGTTCCTCTAATTTATTTATGATCTCCTTTATGCCTAAATCTTGGACCCATTTTGATCTTATCTTAGTATGTGCTGTTAAGTGTGGGTCCATGCCTAGTTTCTGCCATTGCCTCTTTCTTTTTTGAAGCTATCTGTTGTTATTTTTCTAATCTCTTCTATTCCAAACCTCAAAAATCCCTATTTTCTCTTCACTTTTCTCTCCACTCCTTGAGTTTCTTTCTCCCCCCCCACCTTGAGGCTGGGGTTAAGTGACTTGCCCAGGGTCACACAGCTAGGAAGTGTTAAGTGACCAGATTTGAACTCAGGTCCTCCTGAATTCAAGGCTGGTGCTCTATCCACTGCGCCACCTAGCTGCCCCTTGCACTCCTTGAGTTTCTAAGGAAGAGTTGGCTCTTTTCTTTGATAAGGTCAATCAGTACTTGTGCCCCTAATGTTCTAGTAATTTGACCTTTCAATCTTTATCTCTTTTTGTTTTCAGTCTCTCTTTACCAAACTGTATCTTGCACACTGTTTACACTCATCCCTAAAAATCTTGACTCTATTGTACCCTAAAGTCACCATATTTTTTTCTCCCATTTACAGAGAAACTAGTAGAAAAAGTCATCCCTAATTTTTTTCCTTCACTTTCCATTTTCATTTAAATTCCATTTCTTCACTTTCCTCTATTTAGACTAGAATTTTTCTTTCAAGGTGACAAGCAATCTCTTAATTGATAGCTCTAATGATCTTTTCTTAATCCTTCTTGTCCTCTGTAGCACTTAATATTGGTGAGTACTTCTTAGTCCTGGACAGTCTTTTCTCCCTGAATTTCATTTCTCTGTTCTCTCTAGTTTTTCTTCTTACCTGTTTTACTTCTTCTCTTCAGTATCCTTTTTGAATCATTTATGTTCTATACCACACATGATATCACCCCAGGACTCTATTCTAGGGACTCTTCCCTTAGATCTCTATGCTTTCATTCTTGAAAATCTTATCAAATCAGATGATTAAGGATCAGAATGTAGAAGTAGGAGTAGACCTCGGTGTCAGGAAGACTTTGGTCAACTCCTGCCTCTGACAAATACTGGTTTGTGATCCCAGGCAAATCTCAATCTCTCTGCACCCCTTTAGTTAGTAGAGAAGGTCCCCATCCTCATTGGCAGAGGGAACAAGTTTCGAGGAGTTTTGTATATGGATGAAATCATAAATCAGGGAAATATATTTATGTGAATATACATATCCAGATCTCATCACACTCCTAAGTGCCACATCTGCATTACCAACTGCCTTCTGAACCAGTCAATCCAGATGTCCCATATAAATCTCAAAGCACTTAAAATGTTGCTCCAATCTTCAACTTTATATTATTCCTCCTCTTAAATTCAATGTTCTAAACAAATTGAAATACTTGTTGTTTCCCATATACTACAGTCTATGTCCTACCTCAAGGCTTTTGTCTAGGTTGTCTGTCTTGCCTGGAATGCTCTACATCTTCCCCTTTGCATTTTGGAATCCTAGTTCTTTTCAAGGTTCAGTTCAAAAGTTACCTTTCCTTATCTCATAGTTGTTAGTGCATTTCCCCTTCCATTATGTTCCCTCCATCTCCTTCCTTGCTTCCTTCCTTCCTGCAACCAACTATGACCTTCCCTCTCTCGCTCCCTCTTTCTTCCTCTGGATCTTTCTCTTTCTTTTTTTTCTCTTTCTGTCTGTCTCTTTTTCTCTGTTTGTGTCTCTTTGTTTCTTATCTGCCTCTAAATCACAGCAAACAAGTCATCCATAGGCTTATATTTTGCCTGGTATATATATACCCACCACCTCCTTCCCTTTCCCAATATCTATATATTTAGCTTCAGTTTTCCTTTGTGCTGTATTAATTCAGCATAAAAATTTTATAGAAATTTATGGTTAGGGAGACTTTTTCCTGGGTCCAGAGAAAGAGCTTCAAAATGTGCTCATCTTCTGGACAACAAAATAGAATAATCAGCCAAGTCAGGACCTTAGAATTGCTTAGAGTTGAATAGGGAACAACAACAACAAAAAGAGCCAAGTATATAGAAAGAGAAGGACTATGTGAACCGAACTAGAATGACAACTTAAGAACAAAAACGTTTTGTTTTGTTTTTGTTTTTGTTTTTAATTAATTAATTAATTTTATAATTATAACATTTTTTTGACAGTACATATGCATAGGTAATTTTTTTTTTTTTTACAACATTATCCCTTGTACTCCCTTCTGTTCCAAATTTTTCCCCTCCTTCCCTCCATCCCCTCCCCTAGATGGCAGGAATACCCATACATATTAAATATCTTATAGTATATCCTAGGTAAAATATATATGTGCAGAACCGAATTTTGTTGTTGTTGTTGTTGTTGCAAAGGAAGAATTGTATTTGGAAGGTAAAAATAATCTGGGAAGGAAAACAAAAAAAAATGAGAATAAAAATGTTCATGGGTCTTTAAAAACTAATAACCAAATTATAATTCCAAATGAGTAGTTATATATGAGACAAGATAAGTTTGACTTTGAGAAAATGCAAGAACCAGTAGCAAAGGACTTAGCTAAAAGAACAACGGAAATCAAAGGAATAGCAAATAATAGAGGAGATGAAGGGATCACATTTCTTTGGAAACGTGTAAAATTCAATCAAAAAATTCTCCTTATAATCATGATTTAAATATTGGGGAGTTTGAGCTTACAGAATTTATTTTTATGTTTTAAGATTACTTAAAAAAAATCCTGAACCTAAATATAAAAAGGGAGATTTTCCATGTACAGCATCATCAGACAAAATATGAACAACAAAAAAATGTGAACAGAAGTTTATGAAACTATAAATCTTGAATATGTCTTGAACCTATACAGCTTACTTTTACAAAACCAATATATAGAGTCAGCTAGAGGTGCAAGAGATAGGGCATTGGTTCTGAAGCTAGGAGGACCTAAGTTCAAATCTGGCCTCTAAATCAGACACTTAATACTTGCCAGCCGTGTAACCCTGGGCATGTCACCTAAGCCCAATTGCCTCAGCAAAACAAACAAAACTCCCAATACATATTAAATATAACATGCTATTTTCTAAATCATCCCTCTTATCTGTTTTTCTTTCACACCCACTTATCCTTTTTATGTATTTTTAAAAAAATGTTTCAATAGTCTAGTTTTTTTGACAACACTATTGCTAGCTGACTCTTTCTTCCAATTAAAAAAAAAAAAGAAAGAAAGAAAGAAAGAAAATCACTTTGCCAATAAGAATAATCAAGCAAAACAAATCCATAAATTTTCCATGTCTAAAAATGTATTTCTCACTCTTCACCTTCAGGTCATCCCAACTCTCTTAGTAGGTGAGTAGCATACTTCATTATCCTCCTTCTGGAATTGACAGTTGGTTATTGTATTGATCAAGATTTTTAAGTCTTTCAAAGTTTTTTTTTTTGGTTTGTTTGTTTGTTGTTGTTGGTTTTTTTTTTTTTTTTTTTTTTTTTTTTTTTTTTTTTTTTACAATGCTGTTGCTACTGTACAAATTTTTCTTGGCATTTATTATTTATGGCATCTGTTCTGTTCGCACTTTCATTCTATTTCATGTAGAGACAACGAAAATAACAGTTATTTCCTAATTCCCATTTAGTGTTTGCCATGAGACTTCTCTGAGACTTATACTGGCTTCTGTCTACCCTTCCTTCCTGGACGTATTGATTTTTACTTAGATTGATTCTTGAGTTAAAATTGATTACTGGAAGCTCTAATGGCCAGCAGTTCCTATCTCCACAAGACAATTAGCCTAATGTACATATTATGTATGGGAAGAGTTAGAAAAATGTATCCCTTGAGTATATGGGAATGGCCTTACCAAATGGAAAGAAAAGAGGAAGAGAAATCCAAACCTGAGCTCTGGAGTTTGTGGAGTTCAAATGAGTACACTGGCTGCTGGTACATTTGGCCGTACAATAGGCAATTAAACAAATAAAACATGGTGACATCATTCCCTGAAACCGCTAATATTACCTAGCTACTTCAGCAGGAAAAGCCAAGTTGAAGAACCTTAAGGTTTACTTATAATAAACAGACCACCAAAAAAAGGATGAAACTCACTCAATCCAGTGTTCCAGAATTCAGGTCTGTACCACAGCAAGGAAAACACTGCACCTTATTTAATTATTTTGCAAAGCTGCAATAATATAGCCTAAATTTGTTGGTGTCACAAGATACTTGTTTTGAAACTCTTTTGTAGTTCTCAGAAAAAGGAAATAGATCACATTAACCTAGGCTAATATTTCAGCTGCTTTTATTCACATTAATTTTCTGACATGGCAGAAACATTTTTCAACCAGTCTACATGTGTTCTGGAAAGCTGAACTAGTTTCTATTTTTGGCAAAAGATGTCTTTATTTTAAAGAGGGTTAAAATTATATCAGCTGGAAATCTATTATTAGTCTTCCAGCTTCAGTTTTAGGAAATGAAGGCTTGGTTAGTTTCTGTGAAGAGTTCCCTCACTTGTTCTGAACAAATTCTGGTTGAATTTTTCCAACTGTTGATTTTTCAAATTATAAAAACAAACAAATAAATGAAAAAAAAATCCTTTAATCTAATTCACCTGGTACTCACCTAGAATCTATTTTTTTTTCTTCTTTTGATGACTTTTAAAAAGGTTTTCTTGTCAAACCCTTTCCTTCAGGGACAGGAAAAGTGTCTCCAATTTTCTACCAAGATTATATTTATTATTTTTAAACAATTATTTTATTTCTATGCCTATGGATAACAGCTTCTTTTTGTGAAGGAAAAAATAATGCAATAACACTCTCTGTTTCCACCCAAAGCCTTGATTAAATCTAACCATGCACCTGCTACAGATTAAATACCTCCAATTGCATGCCACAGTGTAAATATCAAATACTCCTCTTTTCTCCCTCTGCTGGCTGGTAACCTGAGTGACACAAATAAGCACACTTTTGTATTTTTTGGTTAGATTTTGTTGCTCTTGGAGCACCTTTGGGACTAGAGAACCATTCTAGGGAGCTATCAAAATGGAAAAAATGGCAAGGATGACAAATGTAAAAAAAAAATCATTGAAGGGAACCCATAGTATTGCTTTTCTTATAGAATTCGAAGAGAAAATTCTAAGAGAATTTTTTTTTTTTTTTGAGCTCAATGAAATCTACCTTCTTAAAAATAATTATCAGGAGTTTTCTGATAAATTCCTCTTCCCCCTCCATCATTCCCCCCCCCCCCAGAATATATTAGATAATAGGGATTAGATAAAAGAGAATGAGATAGTTTAAACCTAGGATCATGATAGTAAAGAGGACAATTTTATTAACTTGACCCAAATCTGTTAAATGAAAAAAATGGTTAAGGGAAATGAGAAATGCAGAAAGAAACATACTGACACAGGCCCATCACCATTTCCAATAGAAGTTTAATTGATGTAAAACAATCAGCACAATGAGAGGGCCAAAGGAGCCTACAAAACGCCTCAGGGAGCAAACACAATCTCTTTTCTCTAAGCAGAGTGATTTGACAGCCAAGGGTAATACTAGCTCTGAATATAAACTCATTTGAAAAAAGGAGAATAGGGAGAAATAATGAGCAGCATTGCCTCATAAAACAGTGCACAGCCATAGAAGCAAAAATGACTAAAGAAAGGTTGCCACAAGACTTAATTAAACTGGATCATCTTGAGAGCATTTAACTAGAAGAATGACACTGAAGCAATGAAAAATGGAAAAGATTTGACAAGATTTTTAGAGCAAACTATAACTATCTTTTCTATCAGTATCTGTAAAGGATGTGTTGAGGATCTGTCTCAAGATGTCTAAAAGAAGGAAGGATACCTAATAATTAGAAAAAAGATCACTAATGTTCTAATTACTGAAAACAGTGATCAAGAAGATATCAATAACTTCTCTCATCTATTAACTTAATATATATTTTACTCTTTTGGGGGAAATAATTAGTTTTAAGTGACTTGCCCAGGATCACACAGTTAATAAGTATCTGAAGCTGGCTTTGAACTCAGTGCCTCCTAATTTAATGTTCTATGCACTGTGACATCTAGCTGCTCCAATAAATATTTTCAAATAAAATTAATTTTGATGCATTAGTCATTTCTCAGTAAGTTTTTTCACCTGTAAAACAAGAGACTATATGACCTCTTAGGTCCCTTCCCACTTTAGATCTATGATTCTGAGCTGAGAAGACAAATACTCACTATTTTCCCACTGAAGTTGTCCACTGGAATTATAAGATTTCCTAAAGATTTGGCTGTAACGTGCTCTCCTGGCAGTTACAATTACTAGTCTGTCCTAGACCCACCAGAGCACCTTTGACCACTGTCCTTTGCAGTGTGAGCTCTACCCGGCTCTCCTCCTCTGAGGCCTTCTAAGGTCTCTGGCCACAATCTCTTGAATCTATAGCTTAGTAACCGGTAGCGCACTCAAGAACAACCACATGTAATCTTAAAAGCCTTTATTATACCTACTCACATAATGCCCTAACTGATGCCCTGACTTGTTGGTTCCCTGGTGAACACCTGGTCAGAAGACCCATGTGTTCACTACCAAAATCCTTACCTCTTTCGGCTACCCATCTTGGCTTGGCCACCCACCTAGGGAGCCAGGGTGAACAGCAGGAGGTTAAAGAGCGTGGTTGCTGCCTGCAGTGGGCTTATATAGGGCCTGTGAGGTCACACACACAGCCAATCAGCGAGAGAGTCACCCATTACGAAGCTATCTCAATATGGCCAGGATCCCGCCCAAGGGCAGTCCTAATATCCACAGAAATTATTTCTGGGCCTCAATCCCGATGCACTGTGTCCGCCCATTTAAAGGGCCCTTACATTTGGCCACTGAATACTTCTAACTCCCATTTCCCTAAAGTTGGAACTGACACTATCCACTGTATTGGACCTTAAATCTATTTCCTTTTAATATTGTCTTCATTTACATTATTGTAGTAATTGTCATTATTTTCTTTTGCTGCTTTCCTCACTCTGCCTCAGTTCATGCAAATCTTCCTATATTTCTTTGAATCATTTATAATCATCATCTTTTACAGTATAATATTCCACTACATTCAAATTATGAAATGTCACAGTTTTTTTCAGATATTCTCTAAATCCTTGGGTGCATATTTTCCTTCCAGTTTTTTAAAATTACAAATAGAATATGAGGAAGCATGGAAAAAGGTAGAGAGTCAGCTTTAGAGTCAGGAACATGAGTTCAAATTCAGTCTTATACACATTGGCTATGTGACCCTTAGCAAATAATTTAAGATTTCAATGTTTTAGGCCATCTCTAAGAAAAAATATAAGTTGCTGACAATATGCTGACAAGTATTGATAGAAAGAATTTCTTTTCGTGGTAAATGACTTAAAATATGAAACTATGTCTAGCCCCTATCTCTAAATAAGGTTGCTGTGAATATTTATAATCCTCTTTGGGATACAAATTCAGTAATGAGTTTCTGGGCCAAAAAAAGTCTGAATACTTTACTAAGTTCTTTCATATAATTCCAAATTATTTTCCAGAATTGTTCAATCAATCTCTAGCTTATCCAGATTTGTATAAACACATCTCTTTTCCATACATAGTTCTTTCAATATATTTTTAACTTTTTGCTATCTTGATGGATATGAACTAATAGCTAAGTTTTATTTTAATTTTCATTTATCTGAACTTAACCCACATAGTTGTTCAAAATTTGTATTTCTTCTTTAGAAAACTGTTTATTCATATGATTTTGGCAATTTATTTTTTGAGAAATGATTTTTATTCTTATAGATTGGTTTCAATTTTTAAATATTTTAGATATCAGCCTTTACTAGAAATATATGAAGCAATGATTCCCTCCCTCTTTACTTCTCATATTCTCTGTATTTTTTCTTTGTCATTTGGTTATGCTGATTGTATTCCAATGACTTTTAAAATATTATTTAATTGAAATTGTGAGTTTTATTTTTAATGATAAAACATGGGAATAAATTTAAACACTGATGAAATTCTTAATGAAATGATAAGAAAGGAACAGAAAGACCTTTACAATAGATTACATTTTACACGTGACTACATCTTTATAATTATATAACTGAGTAAAAGATGCAGAAATTCCAAGACAATATGCTTATTGATGTAGTAGAGTATAAGGTAACTTTAAAAGGCTTTCTTTCAATAGGTATTTATCATATATGTTTTAAAGTAATAAAAAATACCTGAAAGAAGAAACATCAGGGACTGTGTAATGAGACTCTGATGATTAATATCAGCTGAAGCATAAAACAAGGACACACACACACATATGATTTCCAAAGTTGAGTATCATTATCATGGAAGATGTTAAAAAAAAGTGGAAATCAAAAAAGAATCTCATTGATGGGTAAGTTCTTCAGATGTTCTTGTGTACAGACTATCATTTACTGATTACACAAAGACCTGGAACTTTGCAGGGCTCCTAAACGACAACCATGATCATTTCAAAGGTTCAAGCTGAATATTTATGCAAGAAAAACCAAGTAGATGTGAAACACTATTGTCCAGAATATGATACAATTGAATGGAGAGCCCACAGAATAGGTCCAATGGTATATGCATATGTACAATGGACAAATATTACAGTTAGATGATGAGCAAGATCCAGAATCGAAAAGGAATAGGACAGCAAGATAGGTTACATTTGTAAAATTGTGCAGTTTTTTCAATGATTGAAGGTTTGTCCCTGAAACCTCCACTCCCAACTTATTTTTTTTAAACCAATAATAATCTTCTAGTGATCCTATGTAGTTACAAATCATGGAATATTACACTTTACTCCAAAGAAGTGTCATGAGGAACAATGGTGAAATTAATAGTGGATATAAACAGTGATAGCATATGACCTGTGATGTATTGAGAAGAAAAGATAGCATAAAAATATATCATCAGAGTGATATATGAAAAAGGAGCTGGGCTTATGACACTGGAATAACAGATAGTCAGGCCACATAATGTTAAAAGGCCTAGAGCTTTAGAACCTAATTTCTTTCTCCTTCAACACAGTTATTCACATTTCCTTAAAGAAAAGTATTTCAATTATTTCAAGACTGTTTTGCTTTTGAGATCCAGTTTCTACTCCTTAGTTCTAATTATGTTGTAGTTAATCATTATTATACAGAAAATTGCTTTTCTAATTAAATGGGAGGTCACAAGGCATTAGCTGCACCTGGAATCAGCAAGATAGAACTCATGTCTCATCTCTGATACTTATTGGTTGTATGAGCGAGCTAATTAATGTATTTAAACCTCAGTTTCCTTATTTGTAAATTGGTGTTAATAAGACCAATAGTATCTACATAACAGATTTGCTATGAAATAAATACATGTAATGAAAAGTGCTTTGAAAAATTTAAAGCCCTATATGAATTTATTATTATTATTATTACTAAGATTAAAGAGACAATATATCCTGAGAGCTCTTCATATCTGTATCCAGATATGAAGGCTTTCTTAAAAGAGGAAGAGAATTTCAAAAATTCCACCAGCAAATAAATGCACAAGGAATTATACAAATAATTCATTGTTTATTAGTCCCATAAGTTTAAAAATTAAGGTGGTTCAAGAAGAAATATAACTCATCTATTTCTCTTCTTCTCTACCTCTTTTTGTTGTTGATATATTTGTAGTACCTCTCTGGATACTCCCTACAATCTGCTCTTGACTTGGGTTTTCAGAGGGGCGACTACTCCTTAGTTTTAAGGATGATCCTGTGGATTTGCTTTCCTAACACTATAACTCAAAAGCCTTCCCTAGTGTATTTCTTACTAACAATGTCGGTAGACATAATTTGCTGTTAGAAAAGGCATTTATTAAGTTGATATTATAGTTGATACTGCACACAAAAAGTTTTCTCCTGTTCTGGGGCACATTCTCACACAATAGCAAAAAGAAGCTATGGGAAGAGTGGGCTCCAATTTAGAATACAAGAATTATGAGGCATGTGTATACTGGATATACATGTAATAAAGAGCTTTCCAGAGCCTTGAAGGGTGGTTTGTTTAGCCGGATTTCCATTCTGCTCTTTTCATAGAGCAACAACTTTTTTCTCTGGATGCTAGAGGTGAGTTACTTGATTCTGCTTTCTTCCTCGGATGATTGCCTTTCTACATTATTGTGTGTATGTGTGTTGGGAGGGGAGGTGTGCTGGTTGGGAGGGGAAGAAGAGAGAGAAATTTCCCTCCTTTCCCTTTCAAGGTTATTATTCCACTGCTTCTCTAAGATAAATTCCTCAGGGTTTAGCTATTTAAAGCCAGAGTGGGTATGGCTTAATTTATTTGCTCAGCCAATTGTGTTGCTCCTTTCTTGACTCAGTCTGAGGAGAGTCTGAACTTTATAAAGGAATCAGTTAGTTTAACACCTCATTAATAACTCGTAATTACATTATAGACTTTCTGTAACTACATCAAATTAGGTAGAAGGGGAAATCCCTTTCTTAGGCGTCCAAGTAGTCCTAGGATCTCATTTCTGTTTCTAGCTATATGGGGGAAAGGGGGAAAGGACTGAGAGAAAAGGTGCTATTGAATTCTTCAGGGCCAAAAGCCTTGATTCTTGGCCAAGTATAATTGGCCTAATTTGAGCTAGTTCTTGAATTAAAAATCCGGTACTATAGCCAGACATTCCCTCCTCAATATTTTCCCAAAGGAGAGAAGAAATACTTTCCTGTGATGGTGGAAATTAGTGGAAATTGTTATATTTTTTTAAAATCACCTTTGTCCTGGCTTGTAGATCTTAAGACAGAAAGAAGCATTAAATTTACAAAAGCCCAAAGAAGCTTGAAAATTTCTGACCTTCTGTAATGACCCAAGGAGACTTCTAGGGATAAAAAGTACAGAGACTTCTTTCATTTTAAGATCTTTTCAGCCACCATAAGCCTTTGCCCTCTTTTGCTGCAATCAACTGAGGGGCCAACACCTGGGAAATACTGTCAGCAAAAGCCTCTTCATTCCAACATTCTAATTAGAACCTCAGGGTTGATTTAGTGCGTGAGCTTCCCCAACTCTGCAGATTCTCGTCTAGTAAATTCCTATTCCTGCTTCCATAGTCCCTATAATTCAGGACTTAGGCCTGCCAAGGCGAAATTTCTGTTCTTTCTTCCCACACTCTCACCCTTATTTATCTAAGTCTGAACTTTCTCCATTCCTTGTCTTTCTCTGCCTTTCTCTATCACAATGCCACCAACCCACTTTCCTCTATTATTAACAAACTCTCTCCTCCACATCTTTTACTCTCCTGGGTTTTGAAGCCTGGTTCTCTCTCCTGACAGGGCCATATTCCTTGCCACCTTTTCCATGCTGGCCACTTTGTCTGTCAGACTCTCGGACCACAAGGGCCAAAAAGAAAAGTTGACATTTTTTTCTTTACTGTGACCAGATGCTCCCTTTGCAACCAAATCTTTTGAAGTTTGCAACATGCAATTATATCACCCAGCCTTTGCTTCTGACAGATACTAGCCTCCAGATCATTATCCTAACTCTCTCCTTGAATTCAATCCTTGGTTCATAATTTTCTTCTTCAAACTTATCCTTGGTGATTTTTACATTCCTGTTTATGGCTGTTCAAACATCCTGGCCTTCCAGTTCATGAACTTTCTTATGTCCTAAACCTCTCTCTGTCTTATCACAACCAAGAGATTTCTGAATTGCAGACTTCACTAGCACCCCAGACTATTATTATCTTAAATTTTGAAATTCCCCTCTCTGATCACCATCTCTTATACTTGAACCTCTTCTTATCCTAATTACTAAACCTACTCTCTTTGTCCTTCAATTCCTCCCTGATTTGGCTATGCCTATTATCCTTTTCAGGGTCTTGAGACTTAATGAACTCAGTCACCCACTTTTGTCTACCCTCCACAAGTTCTTTAGTTCTCTGTTTTATGTGTATGCTCTGCTAATAATCGTTCTTATCATCAGTCATCTCCACAATTATTCCTGAACTGGTGAATGAAGTTGGGGGAAATATCAAAACTATGTGGATTGTTGGTGCTGTTCAGTAACTCAATCCAACTCTTTGTGTGACCCATATTGTCCATGGGGTTTTCTTGGTAAAGACAGTGGAGGGATTTGCCATTTCCTTCTCGAATATATTAAGTTAACCAGAAGTTAAGTGACTTGCTCAGGATCATGTAACTTATAAGTATCTGAGGCTGAATTGAACTCAGGTCTTCCTCACTCCAGGCCTAACTCTCAATCCGTTGAGTCAAATGACCCTAGAAGAGGAGAAAGGCTGAGGAGTTTACACACTCCTGCTTTACTTAAATTCAATTTACTTGAAGTCAAGACATCACATTCCTCATGTCACCGGCCCTCTTCGAGAATGCAGGATGAACAACAATAATTGAGCCACATAGCTCTTCTAACTTCAGGTTTTAAAGCTTCATCATGGTGTACACTACTGCATGGAAATCCTATTTATCTCCATGATTCTTTATCATTTACTTTACTTACCAGCTGTTGTAATAACCTGTGCCTACTGTTATCAAATTCTTAAATCCATTTCTGACTCACCTCTTTCCTCCCACTACGAATGACCTTATTTTTTACTTTACAGAGCAGATTGAATTCATAAATTTCAAGCTCTTTATTTTCTTCTCTTTTATACCTCAGAGCCTATCTAGATCTTTACTCATCCTCTCATTCTTTGCTTTAATCCCAGAGAATAAGCTCCTGCAAAAGTTTAACCTTCACTCCACCAAACATTTACATCAGTGGCCCTACCCCCTCCTGAATCGACCTCAGATGTCATCTCGTCTCTCTCTCTGTCTCAAACACACACACACTCTCATGCACACACACACACACACACACACACACACACACATCAGATGAAAAAGAAAAAGAATCCTTTCTAAAATAGGGCTAATAAGACATTTTCTTTTCTTTTATCCCAAACGTTCAATCCATTCCTTATTCCAGTCCATTCTACCACTGTGATATTTCTTGCCATTTTCTTTTCTCTACTCAAACACTGTCACCATCCTAATTGAAGCTCTCATCACTTCTTATCTGAAGTATTATGATAACTTTCTTATTAATCTTCTTGCTACCTGTTTTTCTCTTATCTAATTCATCCTTCACAAAATATTCTTCCTACAGCATAGATTTGTCCTTGTCATTCCACTACACAAAAACCTGATGTGGCTTTCTATTGCCTTTAGGGAAAAATACAAATTCATTAGTTTGATGTTGTAGTTTGAAAGACCTCTGGTAGAGTAAGACAGATTTTAATTTATAATGTTATCATTGGGAAGCTATCCCCATCCACCATAAGTTAGACAGATGAGTAGGGGTTGGGGTGGAGAGGAAGCCTTTCATTTTGAAAAACTGAATGTAGAAATGCTGCAGTGTGATGTGGAATATTTTGTTGCATGCTCCATAACTCCTCCTAGTCCTTAAAAAAAGAATCTGATATTTCTGACACTTAAATTTTATGAAAAAAAAATCTCACAATTCACAGCTAATGTTTTTATCTATTTTAGAACACATTAAAAGCATAGCTATTTGGAAAAGAGAAAATATGATTAGCTAAATAAATTTGTAGCACCAAATGCTTATTCTTTGATATGCTAGATAACTTTTTTTTAAATGAATTTGAAAATTGTTAAGAGCACAACTAAGATAATGAATTCAATGATCCAGTGAATCAGAGAGGCTGCAGTGATTACTTGTAACCAATTCTTTTTTTAATTTAAATCAAACAAATTACTTTGCAGGGAGATTTTCTTATGTTGTACTTTTGGGTGGCACCCTGAATAGAGTGCTGGGTCTGGAGTCAGGAAAATTCAGGAGTTCAAATCTAGCCTCAGACATTTACTAGCTGTGTGATTCTAGGCAAGTCACTTAATCCTTGTTTGCTTCAGTTTCCTCATCTGTAAAATGAGCTAAAAAATGGCAGAAAAAGGGCAAACTATTCCAGTATTTCTGCTAAAACTCCAAATAGTGTCACAAAGAGTCAGAGATGACAGAAAAGGACTGAATAACATTATTTCTTATTATTAGAAAAACATTGATTAATATTTTCTATTTAACTTGTTGGGATTTCATGAAATATTTAGAGATAAAAAATTCTGAAAGAGACAATTGACAATCAATTAAAATCGATTTATTTGGTAGTTTGTTAGACTTGGGGTTAGAAAAACAAAAGTGAAAGTTTCTTTCCTCAGTGAATTTGTTTTCTAATGGGGAAGACAACATATAAACAACATAAATATATGTGTGTGTGTGTGTGTGTGTGTGTGTGTGTGTGTGTGTGTGTGTGTATAAAATATAAAAAACACACACAATTTAACATGCTGGGGAGAGATGGGAATGTATCAACTGTTGGAGAAACCAGAAAAAGGCTCATGAAAATGTAATATTTGAGATGGATTTTGGTAGAAAACAGGAATTTTAAGAAGTAGATGAAGGAAAGGAGTCTTTTAATAAGCACAAGGATGGAGATATCAAAGGCAAGAAGACAGGAGATGTTTTACTGTATGTGGGAAACAGCAGGGACATTTTGACTGGTTTGTAGTGTGTATAGAAAGCATTAATGTGTAACAAAGTTGGAAAGGCAGAATGTGGGCAAGCTTTGAAATTAAGGAGTTTGTATTTTATTCTAGAGGTAACTGATTGAACCATTGGAGTTTAAGGTGGCTGACACTGTCAGACCTGTACTTAGGACTTAAGTCAGGAAGTTTGGATCTCATAGCAAGATCAATTAGGAGGCTAAGACAATATATCAATTAAGAGGTCTGGGAGAAAAGTGGCTATGTGAGTGGTGAGAAGGGGGCATCTATGAGCTATACTGAGGCATAAATAAATGGATATATAGGCTGAGTTTAGTGAGAAGTGTTGTGGGAATCATGAAGGCTATCAACTTGGGTGATCGAAAAGATAATGGACACTGACAGAAGTAAGGGAAATTTAGAATAGGGATAGGTTTTTGAGGAAAAGATGATGAATTCTGTTTTGGACAGGTTGAATTTTAAATGCCTCTATTATATCCAGGTTGCAGTGTTTAGTAGGCAGTGGTGATATGGAACTAGATGTTGGAGAAAGGGGTATATAGATGTGGGAATTATCTATGTAAAAACCAAAATTGGGTTCATGAGAACTGATGAAGTAACAAAGGACAGTAGAGATAAAAAAGAAGAAAACCCAGCAGAAGTTGACAATATAGAAAATCAAGTCTAATTTTCAGTCGCTGTTTTCTGAAGTGCAAATGATAACAACAAAAATTTAATAAAGGATTCCCAAAGTCAAGTAAGAGCTAGCTTCTGCATACTATTGGTTGCTCCAAACCAATGCACAAATTAAGCAGCATTATTTGGTTAAAAATTTTTTTTCTTCACAGAAGGATTCTGGGAAGATGGCACAGTAGATTGGCATATTTCTTAATACACACACACACACACACACACACACACACACACACACACACTTTTTTGATCTGGTAATTTGTTATATATTTTTAATCCTCCCTAATGTTCTGCTGGGCACATGTTCTCTTTTGTTTCATTTTGTTTTATATTCCTTTTCTATTTTTCTTTTTTCTTATTCTTTTCTTTAAATAAAATAAATGTGAAAAAAACATTCACACAACCATACTGAATGATTGTACAATGTTTATGTCTCACCATTAGATGAATGGATGTTTTTGTTTTGTTTTATAATTATAGGAAGTGAAAGATTTTGTTTGATGTAATAATAGAGAGAGGAAAGTTAAGGTTTTCAAGTTAAAATATGATTGTACCACCATAACCTTTCATGCTAACTAAAGCTGTGGCTATAATCTATTACCTTTGTGTTGGAAGTTCTCCCAGACTGTGAAGGTCCCAGGTACAATTTTGGGAAGTTCTCATCTTATGGCTCATTGCCCTCTCCCAGTAAATCTGGTAACTTTATTATATGTGTTGTCTTCAGCTTTTCTTGTAAGCACCATGGATCATAAAACTCCAAGAAGAAAAAGCATATTTATAGATTGAATAAAACAAGTAGAACTCCTTTTTTGTTGTTGTTGTTGTTTAGTTGTCTTTGTGATCCCATTTGGGGTTTTCTTTTTAACATATTTTTTAACAAGTAGAACTTTTTTTTCTTCTTTTGTTGTTGTTTAGTCATTTCAGTTGTCTTTGCCACCCAATTTGGGGTTTTCTTTTTTCTTTTTTTTTTTTTTAATGAGTGGAACTCCTAGCAGAACTGATGGTACTTTACCAGGGTATATGTGGTGTTCAGGAGGACTATCACCTCTAGTGTGGGGGTTTGCAAGCCCTTTTCAGAGTTGCTCTCGACTACCTGATTAGCTCACTTCTCAATTGTAGTAGCTCCAGGAAGCTGTAGCACGTACAGTGGCCACACGTTGATGGCTAACCCAGGGGAGGGTAATCAGTATAACTCAAATCTGTGAGTTAGGGAGATGTCTACACCAAGCATGGGAAGACTTCCCCCCCCCTCCCCACAGTGGAATGGGCAGATAAGAACAATTTATTCAAATGATCACGAAGGCATCCAAAGGAGGCACTGTGGAATGCTTGGTCAGACACTGAAAATGCCAAGATCCTTCTCTGTGTCTTAACACATCGCTGGCCATGCTGGCTTTTGTCCTTCTATTGAATTGTGATGGTTCTGGAGGAGAGAGTGGGGCTGATGACTTTGTGCATCTCTCAAATCCAATTCATGCAAAAGTCCTCTCTGAAACAAAGGGCAAATAACAATGGACAACTCTTGCCTCAGACCTTAGTCTTAGCCAGTAGGAAGGACATTATTTCTTCCAGATCCTCAGTATATGGCCATAGAACTATAGTTCTGGGGCAGCTAGGTGGTGTAGTGGATAGAGCACCAGCCTTGAATTCAGGAGGACCTGAGTTCAAATCTGGCCTCAGACACTTAACACTTCCTAGCTGTGTGACCCTGGGCAAGTCATTTAACCCCAAATGCCTCAGCAAAAAACAAAACAAACCGTAGTTCTGACAGTTGGCAAAGTTGCTCCTTTCCCTTTCCTTCCTTTGTTATAGTTTCTGTTGAGATATGACAAGAGAAATTTTCTATTTTGCCAAGATTTAATTCTCCCTTCACATAGTAAAAACAGACCAGACAGGGGAGCCTCTATTTCTTGTCTCACAAAATATACTCTTGCCCTTTTCTACTCTGTCAGGTTTTTTGTCAAAATCTCTAGACTGAGCTAGTGTTTTTCTCCATAATAACAATATGACTTTATACAAATCACTTAATGGGGGGGTTGGGCTCATGATTTCTGAGGCCCTGTCCAGCTCTAAACCAAGATCCTCTTTCACAGCTTTTTACTGAACACTCCTCTTAGATCTATAAGTTGGACAAAACTCTCATTTCTTCCTAATTGTCTCTCAAATCCCCAGGAGTCAGTGGCCACTCAGCGGCTTCCCACTACTTCTTGAGTAGAGATGATGAATGTGGGAAGCCCTCCATTCTCCTTGCCCACACTCACAGTGTCAGGAGAATGGAGAGAGGAGAGGAAAAAACAGTCTTTGATATCTGTCATTATGCTTCAGTTTTGAAGATGGTGCTGTGGGCTCTTTAGCTTTGTACCTCTGAGTTATCTTTGTCTCCTTTTCCCCCTACTAATATCCTCCAGACTCTACCTTTATTTTAGTTCTTGCTTCTGTTCAATTTTTTATTCTTTTACCACCAGCAGCCTAATTTGGGGTCTCATTACCTATTGCTCAGGTTATTTTAATAGCCTCCCAACTGATCCTCCTGCTGTCAATCTTTCTGCTGCATGATCTATCCTTTAAAATATTTTTTCCTCCAAGTTGAAGTCTCTTTAGTCTTTAGATCCTTAAAATATCCCTTATAAATCTCTGACCCAAAACACTGTAGAGAATGTAGAACCTCTATTCCTATTTTTAAAAAAGTTATTCAAAGTATACTTGTTTCAATGACAAAAATTTCAAGAATAGTTGTTTCTTCTCAGTTTATGTTTAGGTAAATGGACTTAGGATATTTTCATTATATCCAAACTTAGTACATTGTTGATTGTTTTCCTGCACTTTCCCCTTAATCATTTATCTGCAGTTGCTGAGTCACTGTATTCTGATTCTTTTTTCTAATATGGCAATAGTGAATGTTTTTTGAAGCAAAAACTGATGCTGTCACCTTTGACAAAATTTCTGACAAAAATTAGTCTTTTAAAAATAGAAGTTGGGTCATGTCATAACAGCTATAGGAATCATCCATCCTTCTGGTCTTAGAAGATAGGCCATTTTGGTTGATACCATTTTATATTTCGTCTGGGATAATTATTAAAAAGATATTGAGGGGAATAATAATAAGTTAATATTCTTCTCAGTGCTGGGTAACTCTTATCGTAACCATACAGATTAAAAATGAAAGCAGAATATTGACAAGGATGACAGGATTAATCTTTTTAGCCAAGTTCTACACCTAGGATGGACAAATCAGAGCAATCATTTGAAAAGAGCTATTGAAAAAATGGAAAAGTATTTTGACAAAAAATAGGTTTATATTGGTGTTATTGGGTCATTTTCAATTGCATCTGACTCTTTGTGACTTTTTTGGAGGTATTCTTGGCAAAGATATTGTAATAGTTTACCATTTCTTTCTCTAAACTTATTTAACAAATGGGAAACTGAGGCAAACAGGGTTAATTTACCCAGCTTATATAACTAGTAAGTATCTGAGCTAGATTTGAACCTAGGAAGATGAGTCTTTTTGTCTTCTGGCCCAGGATTCTACGCTGCCCTATTCCTAGTAGTTTGTACACATACCCCAGTAAATTCTAAGTGGATATGTAAGGGATCATAAAAGATTGAATTGAGAATTTCAATTACATAAAATTGTAAAGCTTTTATATTAACATTCTCAATGTAGGAAAGGTAAGAAGTGAAACTATCAATTAGAGAAAAACAATCTTTGCATTCTATTTTTATGAAAAAGTCTAATATATTATAAAGATATTATATATATTATATTATTATTAGTCCAAGATCAACTTACTGATGGCCAGATGATCAAAAGATATGAACAGTTATCAAAATTATTAGCAACCATATGAAAGTTTTCTCCAAATTATAAGTAGGTGAAATGCAGATTAATACAATTATGAGCTTTCACCTCACATTCAGCATTAGCAAAGATTACAAGGCTTCAACTAGTTAGTGTTATATTTGGTGTAATTAGTCCAGCTGTTCTGGAAAAAAATTAAATTTATGAGAAAAAAAGCTAAATTTTTCATATCCTTTGACTCAGAGATTCCGTTGCTGGACATATTCCCTAAAGATTTCAACCACAAAAAGATAAATTCCTTACATACCGAAATATTCATGATACCTTTTTTTTTTTTTTTTTTTTCTTTTTGGTGGTGGTAATACAAAATTAAAAACAATGAATGCTCATCAATCAAGGAATGGCTGAGCAAATAGTGGTGTGCAAATGTAATGGAGTATGTAATATTATGACATAAGAAATTCAGAAAAATATGTGGAAACAAATTGAGAAGGGGTAGCTAGGTGGCAAAGTAATGGAGTGCTAAATGAAGACAGGAAGACTCATCTTTTTGAGAACAAATGTGGTCTCAGACACTATTTGTGTGACCCTGAACAAGTGATTTAACTCTGTTTGCCTTAGTTTCCTCATCTGTAAAATGAGCTGGTGAAATAAATAGTAAATCACTCAAGTATCTTTGCCAGGAAAACCCAAATGAAGTCACTAAGTATTAGGCAGGATTGAAACAATTATATAACAATGAAGTAAGCAGAAACAAAAAATTCCACAAAATGACTGAAAAAGGATAAGAAAAAAACAATAATCTTAAATTTGAATATATGGCATATTTCTGCTGAATCAATGGCCATATTTCAAATAGTACAAATTTGAATAGTTGACTACTTCAGGGATTCATTATTCTCACTAATCAGGACCCAGAAGCAATTATAATAACCAACCTTGGCTCCAAAGAAGGGATATGATTTAGAGTTAGCTAAATCATGCTTGCCAATTTATTACATAATATGTGGTTTGTAGTTCATAAAACACTTTTTTATAATGTATAAAAGGATATGATTTTTTTCTTTATGATTTGATATGAAAAGTAAATGCTTTTCTTTGTAAATAATTTAATATTGCCTGTTAGATAATGTATCAAGGGAAAACTATAAACTCCTTAATCAAAAACCCTATTGTCTTCTCACCAAAGAATAGTACACAAGGCTATTCTCTTGGCAGTGGCCAAGTAATTTATAGATAAAAAAGGCTTTGTTTGGAAATTTGAGTTCATACAGATAATTTTCCTGCTTATCTATATAATTTGTTTGGAAATTTGAGTTCATACTGATAATTTTCCTGCTTATCTCTATAATTTATTGCTTTCCATTCCTAAACTGATGATGTTTTGAAAAATTATGATTTCATAGATAATTATCATCTCTGTTAAAATGGAGGAATCATGAGTATCATTCTAGTTCCTGAGGCTATAGACTGTTCTGAATCTTCTTGGTTAGAGGTTTAGTACAGTTCTAAGAAAGAAGAGTATTTCAATTCTACCTGACTATTCCATGTAAGCCATTGCTGTTCTGGAATCCCCAAGCATCAGAAAACTGATGAATTTCATTAATATGCTAGAGAAAGGACCTCTTTTGAATAAAAAGCAAAATTTGGTGAATCATTGGTGGTGTTGTAAATACTATGAACCATTTGATGAGATGCCTCTCCCTTTCCCTTCTCAGAAGCTGATCTGGGATTTCAGGCTCCAGACCTTTCCACATACTTGAAAAAACAATTTGAGACATATACCATGGCACCTTTGTTTCCAATTCTCTTTAGCTTTTTGTTGAATTTAAAAAGGATAGCTTTTGATAAAATTAATCAAGATGTATGTGTCCTGAATTTGGACTATTTTTAGTGTGCTGGCTAGATTATCCCACCCCAATCACTTATAAAATTTTGTTGTTAATAATTAAGAAATATTAACAGGAGAGTTGATAAATTAGTTCTCCTTTCCAATTAGTCTAAGGGACACTGAATAGTATGATTTTAAGGTGAGAAAATATGCCTTCTTTCTTCATAAGAAATAGTTCTCTGGGTGAAAGTATCTATTTACAAACCAGTGTGATATAAAATAAAAGGTATTGAGACAATTTTTAAAAAAGAAAAGCCATGGCAATATACACAAAGTTTAAATCTGCTAGAAATAAAATTGGGAAAAGTGTTTCCAATACAACAACTAATGTCTAGTAACACCTAAAGTAAGCTCTTTGTGAGTAGGGATGATTATATTCTTTGTACTTGTATCCCCAGTGCTTAGCACATGATATATACATATATACATACATACATACATATAAATATATATATATATATTTAATAAAGGCAGGTTGACTTATTTACTGATTGATAGTACCGCAGTTTTCTTTCTCATGGACTGCTATCAATTTATGTGCCCCCAATCTGTATTTGTGAAGTTAAAGTTTTTAAGCTCAAATGTAACTCTCCATATATCTCTATTGCATTTCATCTTTTCCAAATCAGTTTAATTATCTAACTTGTCAAGATATATTTTCCTCTCTGCTATGCAGTGTTACTTATTCTCCTCAAATTTGGATCATCTTCAAGATAAGTATAAGTTTAAAATGCCATATATTCCTTTATCCAAGTCATCAATTTAAAAAAATCCCTAATAGCACAGGGCTGTGCATGGATAACTGGGGAAAATCATCTGGAGATTGCCTCTTCAACTGACATTGAAAGATTAATGTCAGCTTTGGGTTTAACCATTCAGTCAGTTCCAAATTTATCTAACTAGATTGTTATCTGGTTTATATTTCTCTATTTTTTTTTCCATGAGAGGAGTATTGATACTTCATCAAATGTTTTGCTAAAATCTGGTTAAATAATTCTGTAATATTGTCAGAGTAGGTTTAAGAATATATAGTGCTCAAAAAGAAAGCATGGGTTTTTCTCACAGACTTGATCATAAAGACCAGAAATCTACTATAGATGAAGAAACAACTTAGGAACTCAGTCATTTTGATTTTAGTGTTTCATAGTCTTCAATGTTTCAATGCCAATTGGGCAAGAAATCTCTAGGTGACTTCTCCCAGGGATGCATGCTTGGCTCTGTGATATTTAGGAGTTAGATGGTTAGATAATAGTCTGTGTGGAAGAAAATTTTGTACTATGTTTTAGGCCTGATGCAAATAGTTTGAATTAATTTTGAATATTGTTCTAATCAAAACATTTTTTTGCTTAGAGGGAAATTTCCACACTGAGAAGAGCCTTCTCTTATGCTCTCAAACATCTCTTTAACAAAAGTCATTTTTGAAGCTACCATTCATATGATTTTTGAAGAAGCTATAACACGCAAGATGGAGCAATGGTCTAGAAGTTAGGCAACATTTCAGTTAATTGTTGCTTTATCAAAAATAACATTGGTCACAACCTTTTGCGTACCTTTAGAGAGTCATTTTGCTAAAACCATTCAATCCTTATTTTATCATATCCTTTAAGAATTCTAACTATTTTTAATCTAAAGATTAGCTGAAGTAATCAAAGTAGCCACATGCTTCTTATAGGTGAATTGTTATCCCTCCTCCTCACCTGGTCCCACTAGAGTGGGCTGGGCTGCCTAGATAGAGATGTACTTCCCTCTTCTTGGGATGTCCTATAATCACTTGTCTATATTTTTGAGTATATTATTAGTGGAGATTCTTTTTTCAATATGACAGATTAGATGGCTTCTTAGGTCCCTTGAAACTCCAACTTCTGTGATTGGTTCTATGCTTTTACAGTCATTTTTTTTTGCCTAGAATTTGATAATGCATTTCTTACTTTATTTCTGGTAATTATTTGGACCTCTTCTTAATTGTTTTCACCAAATGAGTCCTTAGAAACTGAACACCAGATATCTTATGTCAGCTACTCAGATCTTTTCACTTGGGAGAATAAATACTTTCAAACTTTGAAAACAATAAATTGCTCAGAAAAGACAGTAAAAAATATTTGTGTGAAGATATGCAGGAGCGATGGTGAGGACTGTGTAGCATCCTAGCAACTAAATTATTCACAGAATAAAAACTAGGCAGTAGATATTCAGTGACTGATGACAGAATTGAATGAATTAAAAAATTGGCAGTACTACTTGACTTCATGTATGTGTTAGCTTGCTGAGAGAATCAGTTTTCAAAGAAGTAATTAAAAATTTATTAACTCATTGTCTAAGATAAAGTTCATCAATTTTTTCCTTCTAAAGATTTAAAAAAAAATTCTTCCAAACATTCAAGTTTGTGAAGGAGGGGAAAGGTTGCTGAGAGTAAGATGATGCCTAAGTGTAGTATAAAACACTAAATGTTCTCCTTGTCTCAAATCTCTCCCTTCTCCAATATGTTTTCCATTTAGCTGCTTATGTAATTTCCCTGAAGTTCAGGTCTCTTCATGGCATTCCCCTTTATAGTAATCTCCAATTACTCTGGCTTTGTATTGGTCCTAGAATCAAATATAAGTTCCTCTATTTAGCTTTTAAAGGCCTTTACAAAATCATCCCAATCTACCTTTGCAACCTGATTAATAATCACTAAGCACTTTCAGATTTGCAAAGGAATGTACAAATATCATCTCTTTTTTGTTCTTAGAACTATCCTGGGAAGGTGGTCAATGCTATTATGGGGTATTTTACAGATTAGGAAACTGAAATAGATAACAGTTAAGTAACTTACTCAGTATCATAGAGCTATTAAGTGTCCTAGGCTGGATCCAAACTTAGACCTTTCTGACTCCAAGCCCAGTAGTCTATTCATCTTATCTTCTAGCTGCCTTATAATGAAACCCAGATACAGTGCACCAAGACCAATATTGAGTATTTTCTTTTACATTTCTCCATCCCTAAAGTCTAGCTGGAGTCCATGGTCCTCTGCTACAGATAACTATCTAATTTAGGATTAGACATTACCAAGTTCCTTTCTGACTTAGTATGCCAGTGAATTTGAACCATAACAAAAAGTAAATTATTAAAGCATGCTAATTCCTCTTTACCCACCTAGCCCACAATCTTGGCTTTATTATCAATATCATTCAACAGCTATGACACTGCTTTGATTCTCTACTTTGGACAGTGAAAAACTTTGCTCTCTCCTGAAAGATACATTTTTTGTAATCATTTGAGATCATCTATCTGGCACGATGATGGCATTTTATAGTTACACATTAGGCTACTCGTCCATTAACCTTGAGATTCCTCCATTTTTAATAAAAGTTTCTCTTGATTGAGTGTTTTAGCTTATGACTTCCTACTGATGTTGAAGAATAGAAGACAAGAAAGAGCAAAGATTTTGACAAGGGAAAGAGGAAAGTTCTTGACAAAGGAAGTAAGAGGGCAATACTAATCATATGGGAACTAGAACCAACCCAGGGTCTTAAGTTTCAGTGGTTACTAGAGAACTAAAGTTAGGAAATCATGAAGGCACAGCAGGGCTGATAATTAAATTTATCTAAACATTCTTCTAAAGAATTGAAATACCTGCAGCAGTTAGTTGGTATAATGGATGGAACACCAGCCCTGACAGCAGGAGGATCTAAGTTCAAATCTGTCCTCAGACACATAATACTTCCTAGCTGACTCTGGGCAAGTCACTTAATTTCAATTGCCTTAGCAAAACCAAAAAAAGAAAAAAAAAATAATCAAAGTACATGCAGTATATTAAACTTCTTGAAGATGTTTGAGATAACAGAGAAAAATGCCTTTATTGGACAGGTGGTCTTCAAATACAAGCAATTTTCTTGATAAATTTAATTGTATATTTTCTCCTTTATTAGAGAGACCACAAATGACTTAATGATCTCTCAATTGATCTTCCTGCTTCTTGTGTCTTTTTCATTCCAATCTATTTTTCTATTTTTCTTTTTTTTTTTTTTTTTTGAGGCTGGGGTTAAATGACTTGCCCAGGGTCACACAGCTAGGAAGTGTTAAGTGTCTGAGATCACATTTAAACTCGAGTCCTCCTGAATTCAGGGCTGGTGCCCTATCCACTGTGCCACCTAGCTGCCCCCAATCTATTTTTCTAAAATGAAGGTTTAATGGTGTCACCTCCCTTCTTTACTCAATAAGCTTCAATGGTTTCTCATTACTTGTAGGATCAAATCTAATTTTTTTGCAACTTGATCCCTTGCTACCTCTCTAGTCTTTTCACATGTAACTCCTGTTTTCATACTATGATCCACCTATTCTGGTCTCTTTTGCCTTTTTTCACTCTGTCTTCCATACCTGAAATGCTCTCCCTTATTACCTTTGATTTTTAGAAACCCTGATTTTCTTTAAGTTGTGGCTCTAAGGCCATTTTCTGCAAGAAGCATTTCTTAATCCCCACAGCTGCTAGTGCTTTAAGGTTTTGTGTATCTTGTCAATTCTTTTTCAGTCAGTTAATCAATAAACATTTATTCAACACCTACAGGCACTGTGCTAGGTTGGTTGTTGTCCTTTGTTCTCAAAAAAAGACCAAAATGACATAATCATGTTGGAATCAAGGTATAATGTGTTCCACTGTGGCTGATCAGACTGCTATGAGCTGGCAGGCTCTACTACAGGTGAGGTACAAATAATTCATGTGAACATTTGCTTGCATTTGCACATTTCATTTCTTTTGTGCTGCTGCAATTCTGCTTTGCTCAAAAAAACTCAGCTCCCTTTTTTATGTGGGCATACCATATTGGACGGTTCTTTGTTAGTGTCTCCTGTTTCACAATTGATTCCAAAGTTCTTCAGAGATACCTTGAGAGGTATTGATTCTTCTGACCACATGTGAGCATCTGTCTTGTGAGCATTCTCCATAAAATACTCTTTTAGGTAAATATGTTTGACATTTGAACAATGTGGCCAATTCATCAGAAATTATGTTCTCTGCAATAAAATTTGAATGTTTGACAGTTCAACTCAAGAAATAACCTCAATATCTGATCCCTTATCTTATCAGATGATCTTCAGACTTTTCCTAAGACAATTCAGATGGAGATGATTCGGTTTCCTGGCATGGCACTGATAGGCTGTCCAGGTTTCACAGGCATTGGGGGCCAGCACAATGGCTCTGTAGACCTTCAGTTTGGTAGGCAGCCTAATATTTATTTTCTCCCTGATTTTCTTCAGAGACTATTGCTGAGCTAGCTCTGGCTGAGTGTGCTAAGTGCTATAGATAGGAAAAAAGGCAAAAGACAGTTTCAAGGAACTTACAATTCAATAAAAAGAATTTGAAAAACTGGAGATGGGAGTCGGGGTGGTGAAGGGGGATAAAGTGAGGGAGTATGAGAAAAAGTACTCTGCAGTGGGGAGCATCATGATGAAGACCTGTAGCTGGATGAGAAATGATGGATTTACTCCACCCTTTCTTTAAATGTGTATGTGTGTTTAATTTGATTAGATTTTTCTTTTTTGGCTCTGTTTAGTCTTAGTCCTTCTACCTTATCAGCCCCCTCTCTCAGCCTCCACATATAATTATCAGTCCTATCCTATCAGTAGCAACAGCTTGAAAATTGGCTCCCTTACAATTAGGCGCCCACCCCAACTGACCCTCCTTACTGTTGCTGATCAAATTAACACTTAGAATTTTAGATACTGTTAAAAGGAAATTCTTTTCATTGGGCTTTTACCCTGATTAATGAGGAAAAACTCAGAAAAAAGAGAATTAAAAGGGCTTTTATCCTGATTAATGAGGCAAGACTCAGGAAAAAAGAGAATTAAAAGGAGTTTATTAAAAATTTGTCAAGGTAGGAACATGTTGGCAGATTGATAGCTGGAGAAAAGTGAGAGATTAAAGATGGAGTCAGCTTTTATTGATAACTGTTGATAAGGGGATAGAGAGACTTTTGATTAGTCCACATTAGCAAAGGGGGATAGGCCATTGGCTTTTCCACTGCTCCCAATGGCCAGTGTGTGCTAAGTAACAGATAGGGAGTGACCTGATATGGGATGGATAGCAGGAAATATAAAACTTCAGACTGAGTGATATTGCCCCCAACACAAGCAAGAATTGGAACAATGGGGTCATTGAGTCAGCATAACTTTCAACAGTACATAGGATTTTATATCTGAAAGGAACCTTAAAGGTAATTTAGCTCAGAGACTAATAGGCCTGATACTTGATTAAAATTTAATTGAAAAATACTTAAAAGTGCCATAAAACATAGATAATGTTAATATTGGTTTTAAACCACTATGTACCAGTAGACATTCTTATATATGGCTCAGTGTCCCCAATTTTAATGTGTATTTGGCACTATTGATTTATCCCAATTCTCTAGGAAACTAAGATGCATAGAAGTTAAATGACCTATGCAAATAGGTAGAAAGTAGCAGATTTAGCACTGGATCCCAGATCTTTCAAACCCATGGTGATTATATTCTACATTGCCTCATGGTTCTAATAAACTGCATGCCAGTGTTATTAAAACTGTATATGTGAATGTTTTAAGTAATAAATAATATAATAATTAAAAATAATTAGAAAATAATAATTACAACATGCAGAGTTTATGAAGAAGGTTTTTTAGAGAAAGTAAACTGAATTTGAGTCATGAAGAAAGTGATGGATTAGTTAGTATTAATGGAAATCTAGTGCAGGATTTATATCACTAGATGATCTTTGAACAGGTGGCAGCATATCTGCTTTTGCTATGTTACCAGCAGATTTCAAAATCCACAGTTTGTCCACTGCTGTTGTGGAAAGTAACACTCTTCATTCTATAAATGTTTGTTGCTCTTCTAGAAATAGAATTTTTTCAAGCTATCTTAAAAATTCTTTATAGCTCTATGTTGTTATGGTGATGTAGTTGAATGTCTGCCAAACAAGATTTGAGATGTGAAAACAGACTTAGGTCTTGATATTCACAACTTATCAGATAGTTCTAATTTATTGATTGTTATAGAAATGGAAGAAATTGGAGTTAGGATGTATGAACATATTGAGTGGATTCTTTAGACTCTGGACAAAATTTTCTGTTGTATAGATAAACTGAGGCATTTTATATAGCAAAAGGCCCTAAATAAATTTGTAGGTATTCAAAAGGTATTCAGAAGGATTAGTTAGCATCAAAAATCTATACTCGAAAAAGCTGTGATAGGCTGGACTTGCTTTTTCTAAAGATTTATCCCATGCAAGGAAAGCTAGTTGGTTTTTTTTTTCTTAATACTGAAATTGCCTCAATATTTAAATATTTCAGGAGACTAAGACTCTAGCCATTGCTTTAGTTTCCTTTGAGTTTCTATTGCAAATGGGCTTTGTATTCATAATGGAGAAGGTTCCATTTCTTTCTTCAAGTTGTTATGGACCAACACATGGCTAACACATGATTCAAGAAAAGTGTGCTTAGATGAATCAAGATTGTATACTTGATTAATATTTTTTACTTTCTATGAATATTCATTCTCTATTTCTGTTAATTCTTGGATGAACTCTGGGTATCTCATTTCATTCCAACCTTGAACCTGATATATCTGTCCACTCCAGTTAAACTTGAATTCATTTGTCCAGCTTCGGTCCACAACAGTGGTCATGTAGTTGAACTCTCTTATTTTACAGATGGAAAAACTGAGACTCAGAGAGGGTAAAGTGAAGTGATCTTCTTAGGTGTATTTAACTTTGTTCTACAAAACCAATGTATCATATTGTTTTTCAAGTTCAGTTGCTTTGTATAATTTTATTTTTGTCCCAGAAAACACATTCTATGTATTCTTTTAAATTTGTTTTTTGATTCCTTTTATTTTTCTAGTTCTGGTATGCAAATCTGTCATTTTCTTTTTTTTCTTTTTGAGCCTTCACTATTTAAAAAAAAATACTCAATCTTGTGTCCTAAAATTTTTTTGCTGTTGTTTCTCTTATTTTTTATTCTAGAGTCTTAACTGATAAATTTATCATTCTAATAGCTTTTTTTTTTTTTTTCCCCCCGAGGCTGGGGTTAAGTGACTTGCCCAGGGTCACACAGCTACGGAAGTGTTAAGTGTCTGAGACCACATTTGAACTCAGGTCCTCCTGAATTCAAGGGTGGTGCTCTATCCACTGCGCCACCTAGCTGCCCCCTCTAATAGCTTTCTTTAAGAGTTTTATTTTTATTTGAAATACATTGGAAATTTCTATTGTTCCAAGATCCCAGGAATCTGAAGAACTTGTTGTTTTCTTTCTTTCTTGTTGGGATGTTTGAGTTTATTTTTTCATTTTTAGAAACCTAAGTATAAAAGGAAAAAAAAAAAAAACAAAATGGAAAAAGAACAAGAAATTGGAAAAGAAAAAAAATTGCCATGTGCAGAATATAATAGAAAATTCAAAATATGAAACAATGAAATTCCATTTCAAGAAAGCTTATATACTATTAATCAGAGAAATACAAGTCAAGCTAACTCTGAGTACCTACATAGCTCTCAGATCAGCTAAGATGACAAGAAAAGATAATAATGAATGTTGGGAAAACTGGGACACTGATATACTATTGGGGAAGTTATGAACTGATCATAAAGGGGAAAAATGAGTGATCTTGTACATGGCAACAAGATTATGTGATGATCAACTGTGATGGATGTGGCTCTTTTCAACAGCCAAGTGATTCAGGTCAATACCAATGGAGTTGTAAGGGGCAGAGCCATCTGCCTCCAGAAAGAGGACTGAGGAGACTGAATGTGGACCACAATATAATATTTTTGCCTTTTTATTGTTGTTTGCTTTCATTTTCTCATTTCTCATTCTATCCCTTTTTGATCCGATTTTTCTTGTGCCGCACGATAAATGTAGAATTATGTATAGAAGAATTGCACATCTTTAACATATATTGGATTACTTGCTGTCTAAGGGAGATTGTGGGGGGAAAGGAAAGAGAAAAATTTGGAATACAAGGTTTCACAAGGGAGAATATTGAAAACTATGTTTATATTTTGGAAATAAAAAGCTAAAAAGAAGATTCATCCCCCTAAAAAGTACAACACTGTTTTCAGAGCTGTTTTTTTCTTTGCTTCCATGTAGGTTTTCTTTTGTGCTTTTCTGTGCACTTTTTTACTTTATTATTTTTCCCTTCTTTTTTCCTTCCCACCCCCCAGAAGGCTACAATTAAGTACATACACACACACACACATACTGCATACATACAAATACATACATACATACATATATATATATATATATACATACATATATATATATATATATACAGTCTATAATCATACACATATACACACATATTTATACATAACTATTATATTTTATGCTTATTTGTCCTTTGTTTCTCTGAAGGTGGATATCACCATCCTTCCCTGTTGTATCCTGCTTTCTAGAGCCCCCACACTGGTGATTAAAATATACCTTCTTAGTGGAAAAGTGATGAGGTGGGATTCCTGAGGATGGTAGAAAACTGGAATCTGTTTTTTTCAAGGGCTTTCCCCTTTTTATAATTCGACAAAAATAACTCTGAGCATGTAGGACCGAATAAACAACTTGCTTTATAGTTTGCCACCTGGTATCACTCTTCCACCTGCTATCACTCTGCTTTGATCACAACACATGTTGTCACTGCCCCCTGACTTCTCAGGAAGGCTGAGAGCCCTTAGAGGAGATGGGGAGCTGAACCAGACATTATTAACAGGTTCCCTCTGGGTTGAAGGGTCTTATACCTCACCCAGAGTTCCCCCATTATCTGTGACCCTCTACATCTCGCCCTTTCTTTTGTTTTACTTGAAGCAGGTATATACCAGTGGTTAAATCCGTTACCATGGGAGGAATCACACAGGCAAGTTGTAATATCATACAAGCAAATAGTAACATAACAACAATATGAATAAACAAAATACTATAAAGATTTCCATGAGTCCCAGAAGGAAGATGTAAAAAATAACATCAAAAACCACACATACACCTCCTTCAGCAGCCAAGAGATAGTCCAAAAGTAATCTATTGTCCATTATGTCATGTGTCAGAGAATCCAATGATTCCTGCAGGTTTTGAAGTCCTGCATCAGTCTTATTCTAGAATTATTTTTGATGTCCACAAGTCAATTGCCTTAACTGCCATACTCTTTCAGTGGTGGACACAGTCAGCAATGGAATCACCCAATGTTTCTTGGATCTTCTCCTTTATTTTGAGAGTCTTCTCTTGTTCTGCCACTCTCTGATGGAGAAGGCAGATAGAGCTCGTTGGCACCCATCTGATTCCTTCTCCATCTGTAGAGATACAAGCAAACCCTTTCCCCCAAGCAGTTAACCTATCTGGTTCCTTCCATCCACCACTTTCTGGGTCTCTCCATATCACCTGGTGATTATCTAAGGATAGTGGAGCTGCTTGCACTGGACACTGCCCTTCTGGTGGGTTATAAAATCTGTCTGCCAGAGCCAGTGCATCTTTGTCAAAAATCAAGAAGTTAATAGTATAAAGAGCTAAATTTAGAAGTTCTCTAGAGTTACCCATGCCTCCTCCTTTCTTTTAATTTTGGAAGAGTGTCTTGATGATTCTTCCTCCTTTCTATTATTGCCTGTACTTGAGGATTAAAAGGTATGCCAGTGATGTGTAAAATATGAAACTGTGGCAAATACAGGGTAATTCCAAGGACTTAGAGAAGGTTATAAGTGTCCTTCATCAAGTTGTTCCTGTATTAGATCTAATAAAGCTTGATTTTTTTCACTAGATAAGTGCCACTGTTCAACCCACACTGGTATATCAGTTTTCCATTGAATGGGAACAGGTGAGAGTGGAGACCTAAAAAGCCAAAGTGCTTAATTGTAAATATCACCAAATTGATATCAGGATACTTACTGATACAGACATATCAGTAAACCTGATGCCACTACTTCTCCTGGGTGATAAGTCACACATTGTCTACCTATATTAGTGACTGGGATATTAGCTATAGCATCCAGGCCTCTCTGAAATCCTCCTGTTGATCGTTTCTTAAAAGACAATAATATTTCATTATGTTCTTATACCATAACTTATTCAGTCACTCCCCAACTGATGGGCACCCACTGTTTCCAGTTTCTTGCCATTTCAAAAAAGGATTGTTACAAAGTTTTTTTACATGTGGGTCCTTTTTGTATGGTTTCTTTGGGTTAGAGGTCCAGTAGAGACACTGTACAATTTGAGAGCCCCTTAAGCATAATTCCAAAATTTTCTCCAGAATAGTTGGATTAAGTCACAATTCCACCAACAATGTATTAGTATCCCAGTTTTCCCACATCCCCTCCAACATTTATCATTACTTTTTCCTGTCATTTTAGCCAATCTGAGAGGTGTGAAGTGGTACCTAAGAATTGTTTTAATTTAATTTGCATTTCACTAATCAAAAGTGAGTTAGCACATATTTTCATATGACTAGAAATGACTTTAATTTCTTCATCTGAAAATTGTTTGTTCATATCCTTTGATCATTTATCAATTGGAGAATGGCTTGTATTTTTATAAATTGAGTTAATTCTCCATATATTTTAGAAATGAGGCCTTTATAAGAACCCTTGAAGGTAAAATTTGTTTTCCTCAGTTTTCTGCTTTCCTTCTAATCTTGGCTGCATTGATTTTGTTTGTACAAAACCTTTTAAATTTAATATAATAAAAATTATCCATTTTGCATTTCATAATGTTCTCTAGTTTTTCTTTGGCCATAAGTTCCTTCCTTTTCCACAGATTTGAGAGGTAAACTATCCCTTGCTCCTAAATGCTAAATCTAAATCCTTTACTAATTTGTTTATAGTATTACCCTTTATGTTTAATTCACAAATCCATTTCAACATTAACTTGGTATAGGGTGTTAGGAGTTGGTTAATGCCTAATTTCTGTCATTCTATTTTAAAAAATATTATAACAGATGGTTAGTGTAATCACCTACAGTTCTGATGTATGAGGAATGGTTTTTCTTTAGTCCTCTCCTCTGGCCTGGAATATGAAACCAAGAACTCTACCCTTCTGTAAGTGCCTACAGCAAGCAGCATCCTTGCCCCACTCCTTCTGCATTCACCAGGTTTGTGCTGGTTTCTTCTCTGAAATTTTGGTCCAGGACAGAAATTCACTGATCAGGAGAGTTAATCTCATTGTAGAAATATCTCCAGGGTAGGAAGGTACCTGCTGAGGAAGTGAATGAATGGATCTGGGAGTGAAGGATTCTCTAATTAGGAGGCTGGGCCCACCTCAAGATAAAATACAATATCAAGGGGAAAATTCAATAGAAAAAAAGATATTTTTAAAGGAAAATGAGAGACATTCCTGAAATGATCATATTATTCCTCAGAATTAATCTAGGTAGTGGTTGGTTTATGAATCAGACAATACCTCATGTTGTTAGAAAAGAAATAAAAATATGATTAAGAAGCATTTTACATTATTCCATTCTGATGATTAATAAGCACTTTAGGCTTATACTTATTTTGGAAAAAGCATTCCTAAAGATCACTTAAACAAGGTAACATGTTTTCCATGTGCTTCCTAAACCCTCAACAATCTCAAAACAAGAACATGATAAATCCATGGTAATTTAATCTGTATAAAAAAGAAATCCCTCTACTCAAAATAAAGTTTTCTGAAATAACAGCAAAGAACTAAATTACCTAAAAATTCTACCCACTCTAACCATACTTTGGCAAAGGCAATGCAAAGCTTATATTATCAAATTCTAACTATGGTGGTCTCTATCTTTCCCCCTCCACAACAGTAATGCAATTACAATTCTCTACAATCCATTAGGGACTGAAAATGTTGATCTTCTGTAGCAGCATGAGGGAAAGCAGGTATGAAGCCTTTACTGGTAACACATACCTGTAATCCCAGCTGCAAGGAAGACTCATGCTGGTGGATCTATGGAGCACAAAACTATGCCAGTTAGATTTCCTCACTAAGTTCTACATTAATATGATGAATCTCTGGTACTGTGGAGGTGGGAAGACACTGGGAAGGGAGAATAAGTCCAGGTCTGAAATGCAGCAAGTCAAAACTCTGTGTGGATGAATAGTGGAATTGGGCATGAATAGCCCCTGTACTTCCAGCTTGCATTAAGATAGGAAGGTAGTCTGTTTTTTAAAAATGTTTTTAATTGAGAAGAAAGTGAAAACGTGGCAATACAGAACAGACAAGAGAAAGAAGGAAACTTCCATCCTTAAGGGATATGAACCTAGAAAAGTAGCTTCAGTCAATCTTCACCTGGTGGGGTTTATATAGGGCAGTGACATAACTGGATTCCTATACCCCTAAGATGGAGAAAAATTAGTCTGGAGTTTATGCAGGAGAACACGTGCACAATGACAATAGAGCCCAAATAATGAAAAGTATAGGCTTATGTGAACTATAAAGAAGAATAGGAAAAAACTGAAAGGCAAGAAAGTTGAAAGTCTTGATATCAGTTCATATCCCATGAGTAAGACTCAAAAAGGCAACAAACAACAAAAAAAAAAATGATCAAGAATTCCAAATCAGAGTACAACACAATGACTAAGTATTATGCTTTTAAAAAATAAACTTGAGGATTCTGGGAAGATGGTGGAGTAGGTCAGAAAATTTCAAGCTCTCCAGATTTCTCTTATAAACAAGACAAAATAATAGGGTGAACTTAGAGAAGTAAAAATAAATAAGAATTGGGGAAGAACAGTGGTCCTATTGGGATAATCATGGAGTTTTGGTCCATGTGAAGAAGAAGCACCTCTAGACTAGTTCCACTGAAACAACAAGAAGTGAGCTCTGGGGCTATCTGGGTTGGGAGCAATGTGCATTTTCCTTCTTCTGTTTCCTATATCCCTTTTGGGTTTAGTATTTTCCTCTTTTAGCATAATGCCTGGCACATAGTAGTTATTTAATTCTCTCTCTCTCTCTCTCTCTCATATTCTCTTTTATAGTGTCTTCTGGATTCTTTCTTTCCTCCTTAAACCAGGGCTCATCACCATTATTGTCTTTCTTATGTAATTTCATCCATTCTTTCTTTCTTTTAATGTTTTATCCCCATTTCAATTCATCCTGTATTACACTTACTGAAATTTCTTTCCCAAAGACCATTTTTTACAAAATTGTTTCAAATGTCTTTAGTGACATTGACATATTATTCTATCAATTTCAGGCCTAGACTTCAATACTTTTTACTTAATATTCACTTCCATCTCTGTAAAATATTTCTTTTCCATTTCATATGTGTGTGAATATTTCCCTTCTGTGAATGTGCTTACCATACAAATAAATTATGGGATAGTGGAAATAACATTTTCATATAATTCTATATGAATCTATTCAAACTCTTAAATTACTTTGTAAGTAAAGAACATTGGATTTGGAGTTAAGAGAGAACTGAACCCTGTCTATGACCCTCATTAGTTGTGTAAATGGCAATCATGGAGAGAGCATTGTTACCTTATATGTAAAATGGACATAGTAATGCCTATAGTCCTTATATCACAGGATTGTGAGGAAGGATAAAATGAAATAACCACATATATAGTTCTTTGCAAATCTTAAAATCAAACACACACACATACATACCTACATATATACACACAAATACATATATACATACTATGTATGTTAATCTTTATGCTTCCATTCCTCTCCCACATACTTTAAGTTTGTATATTCAGTAAGTGTGCAAACACAAACAAAACCAATTATGCTAATTGTAAATAGGAAGAATTATTGTTTAACTATAACATTTTTGGAAATATATTTATTTAGTGTTGTTAGAGACCAGTGATCCTGCTATCTTTGTTGTTGTTGTTCATCCTTTATTCTTGAAAAGGACAAATGACATCAGTAGGGTTATGTCTTGACTTGAAAATGAATTTGTTTTAAGTGAGATAAGAGTTGTTCAAAGTTATCAGCCTTAGTCTCTCCTCAGAGTCATCAGAGTCCAATGGCAAGACATAAATCAAGAGGATTGATATTAAAAAAGTGGAGATGACCACCTCAATAAAGATCAGCTGTGATCTTCAGCCATGCTACAAGCCAATCAAATCATCAACAAGCATTTATTAAGCTTGTCCCAAGCTTATTGGGATGTGCCAAGCCTTATGCTATTCCTTGGTGATATAAAAAGATGCAAAAATAGTTCAAGTTGCTCATCGTGTCATGGGAGAATAGAAATAAAAAAACATGAAACAACTATGTACAAACAAGATTTAAAAGATTAGAGGTCGTCTAAGAGGGAAAGCCTTGCTTTAAAAGGGACTGAGAAAGACCATCCAGAAGATGAATTTTTAACTGAGACTAAGTAACAGAGAAGTGAAGAAGAAGGGGAAATTCAGTTTTGGACATGAGCTCAAGATGTTTAACATCAGTCATTTCTCATTACTGATACTTTCCTTTGCCCCTCCTCCTAGAAGAAGTCTTTCTAATTCCTCTTTTATCTTAGTATCTTCCCTCTATTGATTATCTTCCATTTATTTTACACATGTCTTGTTTATAAATTTTTGTTTACATGTTATTTCCCCCCATTAAATTCTGACCTTTTTGAGAGCAGGGATTGTTTTTTTTTTTTTTTTTTTTTTTCTTTTCTTAGCACCTAGCATTGTGCCTGACACATAATGGACACTTAATAAATGCTTGCTTGACAGGTTGACTTGACTTTCATAACAAAGGAAACTATCTTCATATTTATTCCATCATTTCTGAAACCCCATATTGCTTGGAACTCATTCGTCCAGTACATATATTTGACACTCAGGTCCCCTTAGGTATCTGACCAAAGTAATAAAATTTCCAAGGAGACACATAAACATATAAAATAGTTAAAATTCAGATGACTTGGTGAACTTAGTTTGCTTTCAAGGCCAGTGACAGTTTCTCACACACATTTGCCCACTAACTGATATATTCTTTATATACAAACTTGGTCAGTTAAGTCACCTGTGACCTCTGCTGCTCTCTCTTATTGTTATAAACCCTATCACTAAGCCCAGCCTCTTTGAAGATAATCCTTTGAAAGACCATTTTCTCTCTGTCAAATTTCTTTATGTCTTAAATCTATTTCCTGTGATATGTTATTTGTCCTTAGCACAATATTTGGCACAAAGTAGGCTCTCAAAAATGTTTATTGATGTGATTTGATTTTGATTGTCTCGTGTAACCATTTGTTTTATGAGCACTAGCAATGAACTGTTATTGCCAAAGTTTCTGGCAAGTATATCATAAGAAATGGTATTGACTATGAGAGAATTATAGAATTTTAAAATGAGAAAGAACTGTAGAAATAATCATCTATTCCATCTACAGATCATATTGTAGAGGCTTAATTTTCATATTTTGTGAACCTGAGATTTCACTATTTTATTACTTTTTCCATTTAGGTGAATTCTCATTTGGCTGTGGCTTTTAAATAATTCTTTCTTTGTTGTATTAAGAATATTAAGTATCATGCTGAAATCAATGAAGCATTTCTACACTGATTTGAGAGAAATGTTTCATTGATTTTAGTAGAGTTGACCCAAATTCATTAGCAGCCTAGATTCATTAGAAAAGCTCCATTGATTCAAAGAATTAAAATAAAAAAGAAAGAATGAATAAGTTCATTTGCTTATAATTAAAAAAATTACCAGTATATCTATCATAGTTTATTACATGTGACATAGGAAAAAGTCTTGTCTTATCTATGATAGCAATTTTTATTTCAACTGTTTATTTGTGACATGTAAAACAGAAAATCACAGAATTTGAGAGTTGCAAGGGATCTTGGTGGTCAACTCATCCATGAAAGGAATATCTATTATAGCATGATCAAAAAAGAGCCATCTGACCTCTGTTGAAAGAGCATAAGGAAGGAAAACTATTACCTGTTATAGAAGTCTATCTTACTTTTGTTCAGACTGCCAAAAAGGTCCATTAGACACACACACACACACACACACACACACACACATACAAACACACATATACAGAGAACTTAATTCTAACACAAGTAGCTGCAAAATAAAAATAATACTATTTTAAACAATGACTTCAAGTTCACAGGAAACAAAATATGAAATCTCTGGACTCAAATGTCTGGACACAGAAGCCTATACTTAGATAATAAATAGAGGAACTGGGCATCCATAATGGAATGAAACTTACAGAAAAGAGAGACTCCTCAGATTGTAAATGGCTTAAAACACTAAACTGAGGAATTCCTACATTATTTTTGTGGCAATAGGGAATTACTAAAGGTTTATAAATGGGTAAGTGATGTAGTTTGACTTGTGTTTTAAGAATATTCATTTGATAATTGTGTGTGGGATGGATTCAAGAGGAATAGATATTAGGATCAGGTAGAGCAATTATTGATTGTTTGTTATGTTCAGGGTAGAGATAATGAGAGACCGAACTAGAGTGGAGTCCATATTAATTGAAAGAAAGGGATCAATATATTGTCTCCAGCACAGACTGTTTTGAGATATTTTCATTTGCTTATGATATCTTCATAATTCAGGGTGTCCAAAATGGAATTAAATTTATTTCTCCTCAGTAACAGAATCTCAGAGCTACATGAGAAATCCAACCTGTAACTGAATGAGTACCTGCTTCAACAACATGTATCACCAGAGATCTCTTGTTGGGATTACTAGGTGAGAACTGAGGTTGTCTGGATGGTGACAAGGTGAGAATTCAGGTTTTCTGGACAATTACAAGGTGAGAACTCAGGTTGACTTGATAGAGGGGGCAAGCTCATTGGCTGGGGTGGTTCTTCCCAGAAGCCCTTGCATTATCCCACGCCCATTCTCTGGGAGAATAAAAAAGAGGACTCTCAGAGAAAGAAGAAGACTTTGAATTGCATCAGGCTTGACGGGGCTCTCTGCAGGAAGGGAAGTCACTTCTTTGGACAAGAGTTAACAGCAACTGCCTGGAGACAACGGTTCGTTACAGGAAGAAGAATCTGTCGGAGAGATTTGAGTAGAAGACACAGCAGATCTCTTCCCAGAGAGTGATCCGGCAGCTTCTAGAGACGACAGCTCGCTACAATCTCTGATCTTTGCTTGAGAACATCCAGTGAGGGAGATGCCACTGAGGCAGCTTATTTCCCTTTTGGGGAATTTGATAGGTCAGAGTATATGGCGACTACTACCTCCATTGACCTGGAAAAAAGTCCTTTTTCAATGTGGCCAATATTTCCTTGTCTTTTGCGGCTGCCATATCACACTGTTTGTGTCACATTGATTTAGCAATCTACTCTGATTCCCAAATCTTTTTTGGAAGAAATGCTTTCCCCACGTTTACTCAGAAAGTTGGTTTATTCTTAAGCTTCTTATCATTAGATTTACCTCTAGCATGTAGACAACATGTATCCTGCCTATCATGTAGTAAGTGTGTTTACCTTTGTGTCATCTGCAAATTTGGTAAATGCATTTATGCCTTTCTCCAGCTCATTTAATATAAAAATATTAAAAATAACAAAGTTAATTAGAGATTCCTAGCATTTACCAAATCTATTCTTTTTTAAACCTCAAACCACTTTTGTACCAAAATCTAACTTCTTTAGCTAACTTGATGCAAAAGGTTGATGTCTTCTTTTCTGATTAAATGATGAACTTTCTATGTTCTCCGTTGGTGGTCTATTCTGATGTCCTCAAGTACTATTTCTGTGAAAGACTCTACAGCTTATATTTCCCCTGAATTTTCTCTTGAAAGACTCTGTCTTTTATATTCTTTTTTAATACTTACCCTAGAGCTGAGTACATTACGTGCTTCACAGATACCTATTTTTTGATTTATCTTATGAAAGTTATTACTGCAAGTTCATTATATCCTTCAATGTGCACTTTCTAGTTGTGTTAAAATGAGCAAGTAACAACTTTTACAAGCATCACTATTTTTATTATTAAAATGGGAGCAATAATACTGTCCCTACCTCCTTTGAAGGATTGTTGTTAGAAATATGCTTTGTAAATCTTAAAGTTTTATAGAAAAATGAGTTGACATTATTGAGGGGGTTCACCCAAATGATCCCTTTCACTTCTAATTCTTCTGCATTATGATCAATTCTTCTTATTAAAATAAAGAGCTGCCCATATGTACTAATAAGCTATTACTGATTAATCAAGCTATTTAGCAGGCCCCTTTTCAATTTCCTGTGTTCACTTCAAAATATCTTTGTATTTCCATCTATCCTTTGTTGACCTGATTCAGGAGAAACTCTTTCCCAAGATCATAAAATTCACCTATACTTCTTTCTGCCTACTCCCTGGACCTTTCATCATTTTTCTCTTACAATTTCTTGCTTTCCATTAACTCCTTTCCTTTTGTATATGGCATACTCAGATTTTCTCTATCTTAAAGAAAAGTTCACTGTCCTATTATTCTTTTTAGTTACATTCTAGCACCCTTTTCTCTTTCCATTCCAACTTCTTAAAAGAGCAGTCTACATGTAATATTTTTTCCCCTCACTGTGTACTTCTTAATTCTTTCTTATCTAGCTATTTGTCCATGCTGAATTTAAACCATTTCAACTTCTCCAGTGAACTTCTAATGATTATACACAATGGCTTCTCTCCGCCCATCACTTTTTATCCTCATCAGTTTTTTTTTTTTTTTTTTAATAGCATTTGCTACGGCTGATCATGTTCTTGAAACTATAATGTGTTGAATCTTCTCTGCCCAATTTACTCCTTCTTTTCCTATTCCCTCAGCTATCATATTTCTGAGATTCTGTTCTGGCCCTCTTTTTTTTTTTTTTTTTTTTTTTTCCAGTAGAATGTAAGATACTTGATGGTAAGGATTTTTTTATTTAAAGTTTTATTTTAAAGTTTATCTTTTATTTAAAGTTTTATTCTCAGTGCCTTGCACACAGTAAATATCCAGTAAATGCATGTTGAATTAATGGAATTCTCTTCACATTATCTTGTTTGACAGTCTCATTTACTTCTATGGATTCAGCTGTAATCACCATCATGTGGATAATTCCCAAAGCTTTATATCCAGTCTGAGTTCCAATTAAGTATTATCAACTGCATGCAACACATTTTCAGTTCGAAGACTTACTGGTATCATTAGCTTTATATGTTCACATCTGATCTACTTACTTTCTCTCTGAAACAGATTCTACTGCAATTTCTCTATCATTATTATTATTTTTAATGGAGCTATCTTTCGCCTAGACCACAAAAGATCAAAACTCTTCCTTCTTTTTTCTCCTTCTACATTTAAATACTTTCCCTCACATTTCTCATCATTTGCATTCTCTTTACCATTATTCCAGGGCAGTCTGCCATTGCACTATTATGCTAGCCTTCTAACTGGTTGTAAAGACTGTTAGCAGTGGAGGGGACCTCATTTATCATTGCTCCTGACTTCTACCACAGTCATTCTTCCTTAACTAACTGCTACCAGATTAGGCTTTCTAAAGTAAAGTTAGAATTACATTATTTCTTTGCTGTAAAATCTTCAATAATTCCCATTATCTATAAAATGAAGTTTGAGAATCTAGGCTATCATCTGACTTTTTTCTCATATATATTAACTATCCTCTACTCAACTTGGATTAGTCACAATTCTTCACATACACCCTCTTCATCTTTATGCTTTTGTTCATGCTGTTTTTCCTGCTTAGAATACCCTTCCTCCTTTCTTTTTTTGAAATTCTACTCAGTTTTTAAAAACTAGGATTGAATGCCACTTCCTGTACAAAACCTTCTTTAGACTTTCCCTAACCATTGAAAGTGATCTTTCTTTTAAATCCTACTGTGCTTTATTTGTCCCTTTTATGATATTTCTTACATATTATTTTGTGTTGCAGTATTTCTGTACATTACTTATTTCTTTACTAGACTATGACTTTATCAAGGCATGGGCTATCTCTTCTTTTTATTGCTTATAGAGCCTAGAACATTGTCTTGAATGTAGAAGTTCTCAATAAATATTTGTAAAATTAATGACTTATCATCAATAGGTTGAACTTTTAAAAATTCTCTGTAATTTGTAAATAAGTAAGACTCTCTTACAGTCCTCTTTTGAGAGCAGTTGCATATCTCTGGAGTCAGGCTAGCATTAGAAGCACAACTTTTAAAAAGATGGATTTTTCCATCTGAAGCTAATGGCTCATGAAGAAAAGAAAGGCACAACTTTGGTCTCATTGGTACCGTGCTCTAATCTTCTGAGCTGACTTGCCCGCATGCCACCATAAAATATATATATAAAATATAGTACTTTTTATGGGCTATATAGAAGACATGGAAATTAGTCATACATTGAGCTTAGGCAGCTGCTTAAAACAACTTTTAGGAACTCTTACCCAATTAGATCTCATGGGGATAGGTTAGTGGATTTCAGTACATAAATTGCAATTATTTGCAGGGGAATTTCATGGAAAAAGAAAAAACCCAAACAAACCTTAAGAGAGCTTATTTTCCTGGCCTGGTGCCATTCTTTGCTTTTTTTTTTTTTTTTTTTTTTTTTTTTTGTTAAAAAAGTTGCTTTTGAGGACCCCTTTGAACTCCATGGTGGGGGAACTTGTAAACACTGAAGAACCATGTCTGACATGATCCGGCACAGTGAGGGGATTTCTTCAAAGCTATCATTCATCCACCAGCTACTTGCCGCTGTCAACTCTGAATTTAGTGGTAGTATACTTATGTTAAGCATACCTTAACCCTGGCGCTCCAACTATTGAGTAGTGTGGCTTTGTAGGACCACTTTGCCAAATGAGATCCCTCTGAAAGTTGAATCAGCCGTGTATTGGACTAGGAAGCAAAAAAGAAGCGATAAGGCAGTCATGGTTCCTTATAAATGCAAGAGAATTGTAATAACTATGTTTAAGAAATCAAATCACACTTAAACTCAGACTATCATAGGATGCTGAGAACTAGAAGGGACTTACAATATCATCTAGTTCAACATCTTTGTTTTATTTATATTTTATTTATTAATTGACCCATTTAAGGTTACTTTAAGTAGGAAGTGACAGAGGCAGAATTTGACCTAGGTGTTCTGACTACAAATCAAGTGCTCTTTTCTCCTATCATGTGATGACCTCACACAAATAAAGACCTGAATTAAGAAGACCAGGGAAGAGCTATATATATGGTTGAAAGAAGAGAAGCAGAAAAAGGTGTAGAAAAGGAAAATTTGATTGTATTAGGAACATATAGACAACTAAATCCAGCAGATGACTTAAAAATATATTTCCATACTTTACAGTATATGACATCATTAATATGATTCTTGTTATATTAGAACTGCCTAATTTGTCAATTAAACTAAAATGAAAATTTAAATAATTGATGTGAATTCTTACCTTGTTTTTATATGTCATTAATTGTGTTTCTGTAGTTAAACAACAAAGTGAATTATTTGTTTAATGAATTTTGTAGATTAAAGGGTCTGAAGCATATTGCTTCTGTGACTTTAAGCATAATTCTCCTTTGAATATTTTTCATAAGTCAAACTATGACTTCTTTGTTTAAGCTTCAAAATGAAACAAGATTGTGCAAGCAGGACAGGGTTTCTCATCTTCCCACTCCCTCTCCATCCCCTCAGCAAAGATAGAAGCTTTTGAATGTTTTCTATTTTTTTGAATATGGCTTTGAAAATATTTGCCATTGAGAATAGAACAGTGTTGTGACAAAACTGAAATTTTCTATCATATAAAAATATTTGCTCTGAAGTCATACTCTTTGTAAGAGTTTCATCTGAGTTTTAGTCTCTTAGGTTGAATTGCATTTGGATTCTGCATGTGTTGTAAATGTTATTAAACTTTGAAATAAACTTGCTAGGGTTATACAAAAGGTGAATGTGATGGTTTAACTTCTTCCTGAATAATTACTGTGTCAACACTGACATTTTTAAAAGGGATCAAAATTCATTGCTCTGATCATTTGTATGAGACCAAGTATATGGTCAGCTTATAAATTAATATTCAGTATAGTGTTAAAATCCCTCAGAGGAAAAAAAAAACTCAACAAAACTCTCCAAACTCCTTAATATTTTCATGGAAAAACCCCCTGCCCTAATGTTAAAGATGTATGGAGACAGAAAGGAAAAACAATACCATTTTTATTGAGGAATTAGAAGTAGATTCAAGCTTATAAAAATGAACAGGCTCTCCAAAGAAGAAAGATGAAAAGAAGTAAGTACCTATAAAACAGAATGATAGTGAGCTTGAATTTAATAAGCCACAGAGCAATGGAAGAGGACACTATTCTGGAAAGTTCTACACATCCAGTTCTGTGGTGAAAATTACAACACATATTAAATCAGCTCTAAAGTTTATGCTAAAATACATAAGATTCTTTTAGAAATGATAATGCTAAAATATCAGAAAATCAACTCTGGTAGTTCATGAATTAAAGCAACTATTTTTAATAAAATAATTTTTTTATTTCTCTTATCAACTGATATCTGCACATCAACCAGACTTGCTTTGCCATCAAACCAATTTGGCTGTAAAGATAAACACTTTTCCAAAAGTACCATTTGTGCTATTTAATACTGTGTTGGCCATGGAACTTTTAAATTAGGAGTTAGATAGAAAGCTGGTGAGCTAAGAAGCTAAGGACCACTCAAGTTCTACATACAAGATTTTTAGTAACTCACTCTTGGACTTTGACATCAGAAATGAATACAATTAATAACAAAAAAAATTGCAGCATTTGGGTTCTTGCTGGGAGGTTGATGAGGGAGCTGGCGCAGATGTCAGTCAATTTACTCCTACTTTTTTGTGTGCCAGGCTATTCCTTTTTTGGGGTATAACTTTTCTCTCTAGCCTCTCTCTTGACCTCATCCCTCTGGGGAATGATTTCTTTTCAAATCACGCCATGGATAATTATGAATGCCTGAGTCATTGCCAGTTAGTTAGCTTCCCACAACTGTTCCTGAGCTGTTTTGATACCTAAAGAAATTCCAGTGAATTTCTCATTTTCTCTGTGCTCTGAGAAGTTAAAATAAATCAATTTCCCTCTCTCTATGTCTCTGTTTCTGTCCTGTCTCTGTCTCTCTTTTTTTCAGTCTTTGTTTATTTTTCTGTCTGTCTCTTTGTCTCTCAGTTTTTCTCTCCCTCCACCTTTGTTTATCTCTTTCTGTCTCTCCCTCTCTGTTTCTGTCTGTCTCTGTTTCTCCTTCTCTCTCTGTCTCTCTCTCTCTGGCTCTGTCTCTCTCTCTCTGTCTCTGTCTCTCTCTCTCTCTCTCTCTCTGTCTCTGTCTCTGTCTCTCTCTGTCTGTCTGTCTGTCTCTCTCTCTGTCTCTGTCTGTCTGTCTCTCTTTCTCTGTCTCTGTCTGTCTGTCTGTCTGTCTCTCTCTCTCTGTCTCTGTCTCTGTCTGTCTGTCTCTCTCTGTCTCTGTCTCTGTCTCTGTCTCTCTGCCACACACACACAGACACACAAACACACACACACACAGACACACATACACTCCTTTTTGCGTTCTTCGAAAGGTTTGTGAGTGAGAATGGTGACTTTGCACAGCTCTCCATCACTTAAATCCAGTTCACTTGTATGTCATGCTATCTCCCTTGTATCTCATGCATCATTATCTCCCTAATGTCATGCTCCTCCTCCAGTCAGAGGTAAGAGACCTCTAAGGGTGAGTTGAGAAGGTATCGTCAGGATATCACTTCCTTAGCACCTGTTACAGACTTCTTGTTTGTCTTTTGTTCTGGAAGAGGACCATGACATCAGGAAGGTAATGCAATGATCTACGAGTGAATTGGATTTAAGTGTAAAATCACCAGCCTCACTTTCTCCTCCAGAGCCATCTGTGTCCAGTGGCCAGATAAGGATCAGGATGATTGGAGATGACTCTGAATGCACTGGGGGTCCTTGGCCTTTTTAAGCTTACAGTCCTTATTTTGACTGAGGCAACTATGAAATCAGTGATTAAAGCCAGGTAAGAAATGAGGTAGAGAATAGTCTCTTTTACTTAGTAAAAAAAAAAAAAATCAATCTAGGAGTGAAAAGATTCTAGGGTCAAAACAGAAACAATTGCTATTTACATTCACTCTGACATCAATCAAGGCTCAAACAATAAACTGGTGAGGCTTGGTCTAGGACCTATTGCTGGTCAATCAATGAGTGCCAGTGTGATTTGGGTTTAAGGCATGGTCCTAGTCTCTAAACCCCAAGATATCTAGATTGTTCCCTTAGAACACCAGCCCAATGTACTATTTTAGCCCAAAAGATGAAAAATATTTTAGGCATCAAAGTCATGAAAGGTAAAATAGAAGACCACTAGAATTGCACAGGAGACAAAACATAAGAAATATAAAATAAAACAGAACAACTGAAGTTCATAGAAGACAAAATCCAAGAAAGGACCTAGAAGTAAAGGTTATGGTTTTGAATGTCTGCACATAGATGACTAAAGTTTAGGCAACAAACAAAATGAACTAAAGACTTCTAATTAAAGGAGACAAATTTGGCCTCATAAATATTGCTAAGATTTGATGTAAAGAAGCCAATGACTGGACAATGGCTTTGGATGGTTATATCTCATTCAAAAGAAAAATAATAGATAATAAGGAGAGGGAGTGCAGATTATATAAGAATGCACTTCCCATTACTCCTACTTCTTTCCCAGGCCATCCTTATATCTATCAAATTTTTGGTGAATAAGTTCAGTTTTAAACTATCTTCTATATTTGAAATCCTTGCCACCTTGTCTAATAACCACATTTTTCCAAACCTCAACTTTGAATAACTTCCACTTTCTGTCTTCTTCACCCCTATTCCTGTGCTGCTGAACAAAAGCAGACAAATATCACAGAAAAGTCCTTATTGGGTTCACTATAAATAGATGCTACATAATCTCAGTGGGCTCTCACTATAGCAAGACAGAACTCTTACATTTTCCTCATTGATTTACTATTCCACAGAGATTATTCCAAATCCTTTCATACTATGCTTCCCATAGTTCTCTTCCCCTATACCCTTTTAAATGAAGACTACTCCATAGAAAAAAAAAAAAAGGTCATTTGCCAAGGATTCCTTTTTCTCCCCTCTTTCTTTTCTCACATCATGCAAACATCTCCTGTGACGACGACTCCTTCACTTTTGTCTTAGGTGAAGTTTGTCTTCTTCCTTGACAAGGCAAATCTTTGCACAACTACACTAGTGCCTGATCCTGTCTCCTCCTGTCTTTTCCTTCTCTATCTTCCCCACCCTCTCTTCAATCTTCAGTCTTTTCCTATCTGTTATTTCCTTCTCTGCAGCCACAAATACACACTGTCATCAAAAAGCCCTCTTTGGATCCCGCCATTATCACTAGCTATCTTCTTTTCTTAAACTCCTTGAGATCCACTTACACTGGCTATCTCCATTTTTATCCTTTAGCTTGCTTATAAAACTACTATGATTTGTTTTCCAATCTCATTGTTCAACTGAAACTGTCTCTCTAAAGTCATCAACTGCCAACCCTAATGATCTTCTTAGTCTACATCCTTTTTGAATGTTCTGCAGTCTGCTTTGCAATCACTCTCTCCTCCTGGATTTTATGTTTTTTTGTGACACCAATTTCTTCTGATTTATCTCCTATCTGCCTTATTGCTTTTGATCCTTCTATGCTAGATCTTTATCCATATCACTCTCACCAATCATGCACATCCTGAAGGTTCCATTTTTGGCTCCTCTTATTTTCTCCCTCATTCTATTTCTCTTGGTAATCTCATCAATTTTCCTTAGACTCAGCTTTCATCTCCATGCAAGTTGATTTCCAGATCTTTATATGTTGCCCTTCTTTCTATCTTAAATTCCATCACAAATTCTCTTTTAAGATATTTCATATTAGATTTCCATATATATTTCAAATTGGATTTCCATACATATTTCAAGCACAATGTTTCAAGATATAGCATAACCTTTTTCTCCACTCCCAAATCTTCCTACTTCCCAACTTTCTTAGTTTTTCTCATCCTCTATCACTCAGGTTCATGACTTCAATGGTTTTCCTCAACTGCTCACTTGGACTTGCTCCATGTAATATGTTGTATTTTATTATTCTTACTTTCACAATTTTTCTTTTAATATATATATATATATGCATATATATCTTATATATATTCTTCTCATTCATACAACTATACTTCTATAGGCTCTCATCAATTCTTCTCTAAACTATTGCAGCAAACCTCTAATTAATCTTCCTGCCTCATGTCTCTCCCCACTGCAGTGAATTCTTTGCTTAACTACCAGTGAGCTTCTAAAGCGTGTCTACCCTCCCCTTCCTTTGCCCCCCCCTCACTTAATTCCAATGGCTCCCCATAAATCCCAGTGGCTTCCTATAACCTCTAGGATTAAATGTGAACTACTGTTTTGCATTTAAAGGCTTTTTTTATTCCCTTCCTACCTTTCCAGTCTTATACTTCACTCTTCTCCACAATCTAGCTGCTTTGTCCTATTTGCTTTTTCTCCCACAATACTCCCTCATAGCTTCCCTGCCTTCCTTCAAAAGTCAGCTCAAATCCTACCTTCTGCAGGGGGTCTACCCAGGTCCTTTTTCACTTTTCTCACTACCAGTCCCTTTCATTTACACTATATGTGATCTTGTGTAACAGAGACTAGAACATGCACAGAGCATTTCTGCAGAATTTCTGAATGTGGAGGATTTTGAGGAGTCTTCCTGGAGTATCCTAATGATGTATGATGGAAGTGAGTTGGAGAAATTGAGCACAGAAAGCAATTCTGTAAGTGGTTTTGCTCTGCTAAAGATGTTTTCTGTTGGTTAGAAAGTAAGAAGTGAGGGTGCCTTAAAAAACACTAATGGCCAGAGACATATTCTCTTCAGCTACTTACTCTTGATTTGAATTTTTCACTTTCAGGGCAGCTAGGTGGCGCAGTGGATAGAGCACCAGCCCTGAATTCAGGAGGACCAGAGTTCAAATCTGGTCTGACATTTAACACTACCTAGCTGTGTGACCCTGGGCAAGTCACTTAACCCCAGCCTCAGGGGAAAAAAAAAAAAAAGAAAGAATTTTTTTCAGCATTTCAGCATCTGCTTCAGGACAACACTGTAAGGGGAGAGAGCTCGAGCCTTCTGCTCACTGAAATTGACTTGGGATTCCATAAAAATGAGACTTTACTCTTTTGCTTTGGTCTTTGTTCTTTTCCTTTTAGATGATGAGGACTGGAGATTCTAACCTTGTAAATTTGGAAAAATCAGGAGAAATACTCTCTGGGTATCTGGATTTAATAGTTAGCTCAACATCAGTGCCCTAGGGAGCAAGGAATGGCTTCCAGGACCCAACTTGAAACTTCATTTGGATGTGAAGTTAGTGGAACCAAGGTTATACAGAAACTATGCTAAGAGCAAGCCTATTCTCCCCACTTCATTTGTTGTCCCTTGTACTTGAAGAAGACCAAAATGGCATTACAATGTCAAGGTCAGTGTATAGCCTGCTGACTGTGGCTGATCAGACAAATATGAGATAGAAAGGTTCTACCACAGGTCGGGGGCAAATAGTCTGAGTGAACTGAACATTTGGAAATGTTTCTAAATGTATATCTTACTTTTCTTTTGAAGTCCTGCAATTCTGCTTGTTCACAAAGCATAGCACCTTCTTTAATGTGGACATACTATGCTGGATGGTTCAGTGCTAGTGTTTGTCATGTGTCAAATCAATACCAAAGTTTTTCAGAGAGACTTTGGGAGACACAGATGGTGTACAGCACAATATGTCGCTGAGATGTTAGAGGAAAAGGTGAGGGATGTTTGTACTTTTATTCTTTTGATACCTTTGAAGTAAATATCCGTCTGTAAAATGTATTAGGTGTTGAAGAGTTGAATAAAAGGGTGAGAGATACAATTTGGGAAGCCACTAGTTAGAGCTAATTAATTATGGGGAATACAATTGGAAGAGGTTCATTCTTTGGGTATTAAAGAAGGAATCATTTCTGAGGGGATAAGATGGCAGCCTGGTTCTGGGATAGTTATTTGTATGTCATCTCCCTCTTCCAAATGTGAACATTAAAAGCAGGGATCATGATTTTTTGCTTTTCTTTATATTCTCATTGCTTAGTATTGTACCCGACACACAGTTAGCATTTAGTTAATTTTTGATAAGTGATTGACTGATGTGTATGTATATATTATACACTTATATATATAACATTATGTATATAAATATGTATATTTGTATCTGTATGTGGATATAAAGTTGGTGAAAGAGTTAGCTCTTAACTACAGAACTCTTAGTTCAGGTTAGGCATTAAGACTAGAAATTGGTCAGTTATTAAAGAGTTAAGAAATGGAAGTTTACTTTTCCTTAACACAGCGATAAGGATACAATGACATTTAGTTTCTCTGGAGGTACAATTGCCCACTCCCTACTTCATTTCCATTTGGAAAATTATTTGACTATTTGGGCAGAATATGGCGATGGATAAAGTGATTTGTGTGATCTTCAGAAATCCACCAAGTCTGAGGGGCCCTGAACGTCCATGCTTGGGACTTTTTGTGCTTTATGTGACAAGGATGCTTCAGCAGGACAGTCAGCTATAATTAGATCACAGGAACAGCCTTTTAGCAAAGACAAGCTCTAATGATTAAAGAAGGATGCTGTGGGTGAAGAGAATGAAACTGCTTTGGGGAAACACTAGTAAATATTAGTCCTATCACAAATGGTGCCAGTTTTCACCATTCCAGATTCTGGGATCTGAGCCTGATTCCCTTTCAATCAGATAACTAAGCAGAATTCCCATTAAATCAATATTTATTGTGGGATAGTTAAAGATCTAATGCCTTTACAAGCTGCAGGCAGCCTCCTGGTGCTGGCTAAAATGTCTGTGGATTGTTGTCTTTTATCAATGCTTGGATTCTCTGATCCTCTCAGCCATAACCCATTTTAGAGAGTACAGAATAAGGAGTTTTGTCTTTATGTCTTTTGCTGGCAGATGTAGCAGATTCCTGGTGACCACCACTCTTTTAGGACTAGACTGCTCCCAGGTCTTCCCAATTATCATCTGTATGTGGCACAAAGGGTTAACTTGTACCTTCATGGTCCAGTACTGGTGCGTGCAGTGAAATAGTTACTTGTTCCAATGATCTCCAATGCTTTAGATTAAACTATCTTTCTTGTCCCTCTGCATTTGGTTGTTCCTGATCATATAACCTTGTGAGATCATTGAATGGCTTAATAATAGCAGCCTATTTAGTCACTTAATCATCCTAGAAAAATCTTCAATTCTGAAAATTTCTTTGAATGTTTTCCAACTGTGGAGTTCTATCTTCTCTGGAACAGTGCTTAGTTTTTGTTGACATTCTATATACCCACAAACTTTAAAGGGCCACCACAAAATTGCAGCTTGTCAATTGACAGCTTCAGTCAATTGACATAAAAATGTTTATTCTTTTTTTTCTCATGTTCTCCCATTATTTTCTCCAAAACAATGACATCTGCTAGGTATGTCAATATTTTCTTTTAGCTTAAATCCCTAACTATCCATAAGTTGTTGAAAAATTGCAAGAGCCTGTGAGTTACCTTAGGGCATTTATTGAAATGGATAAAATCCAGTTGGGAAGATAAAAATTTTCTTCTTTGTCTTCCTCAGCCAATAGAATCTGGTAGTATCTGCTGCAATACACTCAGAATTGGAAAAGTCACTGGCTGCTTAACAAATATTTGAGGGTCTTTTGAATTCTTGATATGGTGTATTAGTCCATTTTTGTTCTTTTGTTCACAATTTGAAAGTCCACATGTATCTGCAACTTCCAAATCTTTTATATGACTATTTTAGTGCTTAGTGCAATGCCTGGCACCCAATAAAATACTTGATGATTGATTGCATTATTGCACATATAGACTTCTGGACTTTGTAATTATACAGTTGCCCAGGAGCTTTTTTTTTTTTTTTTTTTTTTAATGGTTCCTGAGATTTTCCATCAAAAATAAGGGGATCTTTCTTGAGTACTCCTAACAAGGCTAGGAGTTAGTAAGGTAAATTCTTTGAGTCATTGCTCAAGCACACCTCACATAACAATCCATTTTTTAAAAATAGTATTTTATTTTTCTAATTACATAGAAAAACAATTTTTTAACATTCACTTTAAAAAAGAATTGAGTTCCAACTTTTTCTCTCTCCTTTCTTTCCTAAAGCAATTAACAATTTGATATAGGTTATATATGGGCAATTATGTAAAACATATTTTCAAATTAGTCATCACATAATACTCTTGTAATAAGAACACATTTGTTTACTTACTGAGCTTTCCACATCCAGCCCTTTTTTTCTTCAAGCACAGTCAAATTTTTCTGGATCTGTGCCTGAGTTGGAGAAATAAGGGCTGTGATAATGGACATTGCCCACTTGATTCCAACCAGTTCAATATAGCAGATTACGTCAAATTCTTTGTTTTCATAATCACTTATGCTTAGCCTATGAGTCTGGATAGGATAAGCAACTGAAGGTCAGATTTACACTTGAATGTCTATGGTAATTTCCATTCCTAGCCCCATTTTTCTTCTCATAGTTGATCTCTTGGAAATAACCTTCTTACACACAAACTCTGCCTTCCCCTCTCAGGTTCAGACATCATTTGTGTCCTTCCAGGCCATGGTTTTAACAGAATATAACTCAATTTCATCATCTGCAATGTATTCTGTTTTTTTTTTTGTTTTTTTTTTAATAGTGCAGTTTTGATCTTTGTTCCCAAGTCTTTTTCTCCTTCTAGGGAGGGGTTCTGTCCAGTAGGCCCCCTCACATCAGGTTTATATCAATCTCACACATCGAAGTCTAATTAATTCAGGGTCATCTCTTGCTTGGCTTTAGTGCTCCACATCAGAGAAGATATCTTGGAACTCCATGTGATTGTTTTAGCGTTGTCCCTGTTTATATAGACTCTTCTCTACCAGATTGATTATGTCACTTTAGAGTACCTACTTTGGAAGTGGGGAATAGGTAAAGGAGGCAGATAGCAGAAGTATTAATACTCTAACAAAGTGCTCTATATGCTCTGCCATCCCTTTGGGAAGTGTGAAAGACTTCTGATTAAATTTACTTTGCTTTGGTGAAGATTGACCATGTTGTACATGGGAACAATGGAAAGGAGAGGTATAGCTGAATAGGAATATCTTGCATGTACCTCAGCCTTTGAGAATTTGTGGACAGGCTTTTGAGGATATGAGATTTTTTTTTTTTAACAGAAAGCTTTTTTTTTTTTAACAGAAAGCTTTTTTTTTTTTTTTTTTTTTTTTTTTTTTTTTTTAATGTAGTCTCCTCTGAATTTTTTGGGGATCTTTTTGGCAATTCTTGTACTGAAGCTATTCTTTATAGCACATAGTTTGGTGGATTTGCATAGGAAGTCCCTCTCTCCTTTCCTTTCTTTTTCCTTTTGAGTAGATTTGTAAGTGCCCTTGGGTAGGTACCCCCAATTCTGAGACAAGAGCACATTACTCCTTCATTTTAAGTTATGGTCAGGAAATACAAATTCTGTTCTCAGACACCATCTTCTCTACCAGCTGTTCACTTCCCAAATATAGAAAATAACAAACTATTTGGTTGATTAAAGTAATTCACACCAAAACTACTCTCCCAGATGGTATTTGTATTTTAAAGAGGAGTTTGCTAATCCCAGTGAATTTTTAATTCTTTGAATATGTGATTTTCTTGGGAGGTCAGGTATGGGAGAAATTTTCAGTGTCCTTTTGTGCTCCTTGTTTTCTCTGGAATGAACTCCATACTTTAATACTCTTCTATTAAAATGTTGACAGCTCCAGGGCATTTGGCCTAGACTAAACAAGATAGCATAACTAAGGGAGTGAATACAAGCAAACTTTGGATCCCTTTCCTGATTTGTTTCTTACCAGCTATGACATCATGAAAAAAAATCAATTTACTCTTCTGAACTTCAGTTATTGAATCTGTAAAATGAAAATATCAATACACCATCTAATCTAAAGTCTCAAGGGGGCTTGATTAGATATTCTCTGAAGGTTCCAACTAGCTTTAAAAAATATGCATACTATTTAGTCTTCTCTTTAACATGGTAAGAATCATTGTAGAAGAATGGACAGAGACCTGAGCTTCAAATAAGGAAGACCAGTTTCAGCTCTAACACTTACTAGTTCTTTGACAGTGGGCCAATCATTCATCTCCTGTGAATTTCAGTTTTACTCTTCAAAATAGAGATAATATAACCAACCTAAGCAATATCTACCTGAAGTTGAAATTATATGTGTATGTAAATAAATGCGTATATATGATGAGGATAATCATGCACCCCTGATTTGCTGGAGCAGAATATTTTCCATGAAATTCACATGGAACTGAGCATGTGCTGGGCTATTTGTGGTACTACTTGTGCCCTATTTTCCTGCTAAATGGCACATATAACCATACATTTTTGGTTTATGCTATGGTCTGCAGTTGATGGTTGTATCACCAATATTCTCTACTCCCTTAAAAGTCGAAACCTTAATTCTCTCCTTCTCAACATCTATTAATGAAGGGAAACTATCATTCTTTCCCAAATCAGTGAAAACTATCAGATGCTTTAGATGAAAACACCTGTACTCTGTCTAGCTCTCAGAGTACTGCTACTTAGTGGTTTCTGGGTGGGTTGGGGGCCCAATATATATGTGAAGTACTATATAAATGTTGTCAGTGATTATTAATATTCTGATAATGGTACTAAAGCTGTGAGATTTTTCATTTTCTTTTATAAGCATTTATTATTATGAAAAGGTATTAAACATAGAGGTTAGGGAGCAGAGTATACTTATTATACCGTTAACAGATATAACTATTGGATTTGTAGATTCTGTGTTGAAAAATTGAACATGAAAGTAGCTTGTAACATGATCAAACAGATCTTTGTCTTAGGAACATAAAAATGTAAATTGAAAATGAAAAAAATCATTTTTATGAATGTTGTAGTGACCTAAAATACTTTTGAAAAAAGTATGCTGTTTTTATTTTCAAACTATGCTTCAGTCTCTAAAATTTACATAACACTGCACGAGAATATTACCTTCCATTATTTATGAATCTGTTGAACTTTGCAAGGATTTCCTGACAGTTGAAAGATTATAATTTTAAAGATAGTTCATCTTACATCATAAATAACCCAAAAGGTCATTCAGTATTTTCTAATAACATCAGAAAGCAGTGGTTGGTGCTGAAAGAGTTTGCAATCACTTTGAAAAAGTTTCATACCCAAACACTTGGAAATAAAAGTGCTAGTTTGTTTTTCTTCTATACTAATATTTCTTTCTTGTTTGTTATGGTGAATTCTTATCTTTCCTGAAATTCTTGTCCTTTAAAGAAACACATGAACAATTGACTAAACACACACATGTTACATATGGATTATATAATATACACATGTCAATTTACATATATTTATTATATCATGCATGTTTTTTTTTCAATGATGTTGGCATTAGACTAAAGAATTACCTTAATTCAAATAACCACATACTCATCCCAAATCATATGAATATTTGAAATGACCATTAGAAGTTCTATATCAAGAAATAATAACAGGTAATAATAACAACAATAATAATAATATTAATAACTGGCATTTATGTAGTTCTTTAAAGTTTGCCAAATAGTTAACAAATGTTATTTCTTTTGATCCTTAAAACAATTATGAGAGGTAACCAATCAATCAATAAACATTTATAAAGCATTTATTATTTTTTAGACACTGTGCTTAGTACTGAAAATAAAAAAAAAAAAAAGAAGTGGAAGATAGATTTGCCCTCAAAGAGTTTACAATCTAATGGAAGAGCCTATAATTTAATGAGTCAGAGGTTAAGTAACATCAGGTTCTCTCAGTAAGTAAATATCTGACCCAGTATTTTAAATTTAGATCTTCCTGACCTTGGTCTAGTACTCTATTTTCTGTGCTACCTAACTTCGTATGATGTTAGTTTTCTGATCTCTTTTGCCAATAATTCTATTTGCTAACATATTGATAACACCAACTTCACAAAATTATAATGGGCAAAATACTTTGTAATCTTTAAAGTGATATATAAAAGTCAAATATTGTTTTTATTGTTAAAAACCAGTAACATGGAAATGTAATAAAACAGTGAAAGGAACACTGACTCAGGGATCAAATAATCTTTTGGTTCTGATGTTTACTTACTACTTAAGTGATTTGGGTAAGTCCTTAACCTTAGCTGGTCTCAGTTCTTCATTTGTAAAAAGAAGAGACAGAATTGGATTGACTCTGAGGTTCCTTCTAGATCTAAATCTATGAGCCTATGAACATCAAGCTTTCTCTTTCTGACTAGACACCTTTATTTTAATTAATTTTGATTTAAGATGCAGCTGAAATCAGTTTCTTCTTGTTTCTTCATCATTCTATTTTGAAAATAATCTTGAACTCCAGCTACCCTCTTGCTATTGAAGTATATTTATAGTCATATACAAAATGAGAGTTAATATTAGGTCTAGTCCCAGTAGGGGGCTATTATATTGAAATTACCTTTTGCCCCATTGAATTCACAGTTTAATGCATAATTTCTTCTATTTTAAATACATTTACTGGTAAAATAAAAGGTTTCATTTAAAGATAATGTTGATTAAATAATTTGTTTTAGCTTTTTCCATTGATAGCTACTTGGAAAGATTAGAAAATGTCTGAGGTCCCCTCCAGGTCTGTTTCTATGACAGCTGGTATAGTAGACAAACCTGGAAGACCTGAGTTCAAATGTGGCCTTAGATACTTCCCTTGTGTGACTAGGAAATCACTTGCCTTCTGTTTGCCCCAGTTTCTATATCTATAAAAGGGGAATAATAATTACATCTACCTCCCAGGACTGTTGAGAAGATTAAATAAGATAATAATTGTAAAGTACTTAATAAAGGGCCTGGTACATAGTAAGTGCTATCTAAGTGTTAGCTATTATATTTATATGAATTTTCTACTTGTCACTACATTCTATACTATCTGATTGCAAAATATGCTTTATAGCATAAAACGGACTTATATGCCTATCTGATGATATGCTACTGAGATTTGTATGAAGGGCCCTAGTTTTCTGGAATCAATAGAATCCAGATTTTTGTTCAGAGTATCTCTCACTTTTCCTATCATTTGACAGCAGCTTGGCCTGCCACCAAATGACTAAAGCCTAATTGCATGATTAACATGGAACAAAGGCTCAGGTTGCTGTCCAAATATTCTGTTGATATTCTGATGGAGTTGGCCAAGCCAATAATATTCAACAATATTCTCTCTCTCCAAACAGTAGACTAGGGAGCTTGAAAAACACAGCTCTTCAGCTCATTCAAGATTGTAGTAACATAGAATTTTGAGTTGAAGGGACATTTTTTCTGATTCTGACATGGTGGATTCAGGGCTGCCAATGATGTTTTATACTAATTTGTACTCTTCACGACATATTTCATTCTTAAAAATTAATTAATTTTTGCTGAGGCCATTGGGGTTAAGTGACTTGCCCAGGATCACACACCTAGGAAGTATTAAGTGTCTGAGATCAAATTTGAACTCAGGTCTTCCTGACTTTATCCACTGTGCCACCGAGCTGCCCCTTCACAACATATCTCCATCTGTAATTTGGCAATGTTGCCTAATAGATAGAGAGCTGAATATAAAATCAGAAAGACTGGAATTCAAATCCTGCTTCTGTCACATGATAGCTATGTGTGATCTATTAAGAGTTCAGGTCAAATCTCTAACTAGAAATTACAGAAAAGGCACTGATTTGTGTTGGGAAGGAAATTCTTAATCAGCAGCTCCCTACGTTGGTGAAATAAAAAAAATGTGAACTAAAAAACAAACTGGTAGAAGGATTCAGGAGTGTGAGAAGTAGGAAGAATAGATACACATAAAGTACAATAATACCTTATGTAGTATATACTTAAGTACATGCTTAAGCACGTAGAATATACTTAATGTCAACAAAAAGTTAATATAGTTCCATACTGTGCCTATCTCTTTATCTTCATACTACCCATCTTGGATGTGGGGTCTCTGCTGGGTATGCTCTTCTTCTGGGCTCCCTGGGCCTGGTCTCAGTAGGTTTCAGTAAGTCCTAATAGATGATTAGCGTTGTTGCAAGAGACAATGGCTGATTGGGAGATGGAGAAGAAAGAAATTGTCCCTTACACCCCCTTGCTCAATAGTCAGTGATTCCCTTTCAAGAACTATGTACTCCCTCAATAGCTTTTTGCATTGACTTCCAGAGTTCATACTCTTTTGAGTTCTTTCCTTCTCCAACTGACACTTTAGAAAGTGTACCTTGCTTTTAAAGGCCACCACGGATATGGTTGATTTTTGTGGCTAGTATCCCTTTAATTCTGTAAAATGTGATTGAAGTACTTCTTTATGTTTCTTAAAGGGATAATAAAGCTTAAACACTGTTTACATTTCACTTAGATTTGAACATTTTTTCACTTGTGTTATTTGCTGATTACATCCTATAATTTTACTCCAAAATCAAACAGCCAGATATGTCATGAAGTGATATTTACTATTGCCTTTGAACTTAGAACCACTCTAGCCATCTCCTTTTTTGCCTCCTCAAGGTAAGATGGGAGTCATCCTTCCTTTTAGCTGTGCATTCCTTTTTGGCTTTTGGTTTTGTTCATAGTGAGGATATGAGGACTGATAGAATTTAGATCCTCTAGTAGTATTGCAACTTTGGGGTTATTAAAGGAGAATTTAGATACTATTTTGAGGGCCAATAGTGAAATTAATATTGATAAATGATCTTGGGATCTGTGTGATTTTTCACAAACTTTACTCTGTCTTCCATTCTGCCATATTTACTAAAGCAGCAAAATGGAGCAGTTAAAAAACAAACTTTAAAAAATGAAACAAAAAAAGAAAACTTGGTTATTGATTAAACAATTAAGCTAAAAAAACCAAACTTTAAAAAATGAAACAAAAAAGAAGCAAATAGAGCCCACCTAAGACTAAAGACTATTATATATTTTGATTGGTTTCATGAGTTGTCTTGACCATCAAAGGACCAGACTACTGACAATAAGCTCCTTCATGCTTCACTAGGCTTATAGATGGGTAAGTCCTCAACATACTGGTTCTGTGACAAGCAAGTTATTTAACTTCTCAGCTCCCCCAGGCACCTAAACTTTATTACTATAGTTTCCATATCACAGAGAATAAACATATAACATTCTCAACTGTGAGGAACTAATATGTGGAAGTTGAAGAGAGCCTGTTAGGAGAGCAACTGTCTATTGGACATCTCAAATCGAATTACCTGGGTAATATATTCTGAACTCTTATCCTCTCTTGCCTCACATATTTAGTCATTTGACCAGTCTTGTTACCTCACTCTTCCCAACTTTGAATACTCAGATTGGTCCCCTTATTACTACTTTCACAGCAAAAATCTTTATTCATGCTTTTATCATTTTGTACTTGTCCTGTTACAATGACTACCCAAGTATTCCACTATCTGATCATTGCTCCATAAGGCAAAGAGAATTTTTCTAATAAATGAAGCTTTGACTATGTCACCAAACCACTCGCTGTTTCTGTAATCAAATAGAAAATCTTCTTTTGTCTTTTAAAACCCTTTACAGCTTGCCCCTGAATTATCATTATACATGATTCCCCTTTCCCCTGTCTGGTAGAAACAAACTTGTCTTACACAAGACATACAACTTTTTATCTCTGTGATTTTGCACTGGCTGTCACGTAGGCCTGGAAGGTACCCTTCTCATCCCCAGACTAGATTCATTGTTTGTAACTGGTCCACTCTCTTTGATATTAATATGGAAAGAAGGGACATATAATCTTCCCTTGGATTTTTACCTCAATTGTGCTTACTTTAGCCTTAATCACTGAATGGTACAACTTCAGTCAAACTAGATCTGTTAAAGACCTTCGCTTAAAAAGGCCAAGGTCTCCCATTGCATCCAGGGCTGTCTCCAATCATCCTGATCTATATCTGGCACTGGACCCAGATGGCTCTGGAGGGGAAAGTGAGCCAGGTGACCTTGCCTGACAGACCCTCCTCACTTAAATCCAATTCACTTGCATTTCTTGGCATCACATCCCTGATGTCATGATCCTCTTCGAGAATGAAGGATGAACATCAAGAATGATAGGCTAATTCTAGGAAAGCAGAATAGTATTTTGTTGAGACTAAAATTTTTCAGATCATTGTGGAACTTAACGGAACTTGTACTTTGTTCACACAGTTTTTGAGAACTCAGGGTCATCTGCAAGCCACAATGAAGCATTAGAACAGGACTTGTAGAATAATAAACAGAAATGAGAAAAAGCACGAATGTGCCATTAAAACAACTACAAGCTTACATTTAAACAATCTGTTGATGGTGAAAAAAGGGAAATGGACAGAGAAATAGACTTCAACACAGATTACAACCATTTTAAAAAGGAGTTTAATCAAAATAAATCAATGACCATAAAAAATGAGAGCAAAAGACCTGAGAAACTGCCTTTGTCAACAAACATCCATTCTTTCCTCGTAGATATGTTACATACAAGGACAAAACTGGTATAGAACACAAACCTTTTGTAAAAATCTTTGTGGTGGCATTTGATACTTTCCCAGAATCAATGTGTCCTAATACTATTAATAATAGTACCTGTCTATAAACTTTAGATGTCTCTTAATCCTTGTTCCTCAGTCACATTGCTAAACATATTTCACTATCTTCACCTGTACTCGCTTTTTCATTTAAGTCAATGAGTATAAAAATGTATGTTAATTTAATCTTCAAGACTCTTTCAAGTTCTTAATAGATTTTTATATTTCCTCATCCTTTGCAACATATGTTATTGCATATTTTACAATTATTTTCAAGGTGATCTTTTTGGAAATACTTATGAATAATGTAATGCAAGATGAACAAATGTACAAGGAATTAATATTACTCATTGTCATTCACAAGTAATACTTCTTACTGCTCAATATTGCTATCTCATTTATTTTCCTCTTTAAAAAGATCATATGAGCCATATTTCTGTTTATCTTTTATGTATCAATTTATTTTATCTATTCATTCCTTCATTTATTTGTTTATTTACCTTTCTATTCATTTAAATACATTCACTTACATCTATTTGTGTATAGAGTTTTTTAGTATAGTATATTGAACATATTGAAGAACAAATTATATTCAGGAAGGAAAATTATAATTTGCTACATAAATTGGCTTAACATAGCTCAATCATTATTCCTACTTTAGAGATAAGTTTTTTAGGGTAATTCAGCTTAACCAAAAGAGCATATATGTACCACAGGGGAAATTCCCTACAGTCTCTAGGGCAACAGAGAATAGAGACATGATACAGCTCCTCTACATGCCAGTTTCTTCCCCCATACTTTTTCTCCCTTTAGCAACCTCAAGTGGATTGACATCATCAATCTCAGAGACTCCAGATCCCAAAGAGCTTGACAAGCCTGAAGAAACTGAGACAGTATATTTCTTCTCTTTCTTGCCCTTGTCAGCTCCTCTTCTTGCCTTATGCAGTTGCAGGGCATCAATTTCCACCAATGAGGAAAACATTCCATTCCAAAGGGCTTTGAGGCTCAGGTTACATCAAACAAAATGCTTGTCAGAGCCATTCAACAGTGTTATCAGGAAGCTCTATGTGTTTCTAAGGATGTAGGAATAAGGGAGTGGGAGAATCTTAAAATTAAATAGTTGTTTGTTTATTTTCAGCCGTGTCTGACTCTTTGTGACCCCATTTGGGGTTTTCTTGACAAAGGTACTGGAGCAATTTGCCATTTCCTTCTCTAGCTCATTTCATAGTCAAACTGAGAGGAACAGTTAAGTGACCTGCTCAAGAATTATACTGTTTGTATTTAATGCCTGATGTGAATTCAAATATTCCTGACTCCAGATCCAACACTCTATCCACTGTGTCATCTAGCTGTCCTGAAGCTAGATAGCCCTTTTAATTTATGCAAACTTATTTAGATTTCTAAGTTTCTCTTTCTCTCTCTCTTGTTTGCCTTTCAAAGATTCCTCTCAGTTCTTATTCTTTTCTCTAGAATGTTTACCAGTCATTATTAGTTCTATTAAATATATATTTACACTTTAATTGGGTTCTGTCCCTTTAGAGTCACAATTCATGTATGAAGAATAACTACAATTTTATTAGTACTCCCTTTCTCCTTCTCTGGAGACCTAGGGAGAGGGGAGCTTAGGAGTGGGAAGTCTATAGTCTAGCTCCTTTGAATCTATGCTTCCCTTGCTTGATCTCTACTGGATTTAATTTCTCCTGGGGAAAAGAAATGCTGGATCTGTTGTGGGATGTGGCGGAGTAAGTATTGAGATCTTGTAGAATGAGAAAGGGATACCTAGATCCAATGACAAATTCTGACTTATCTATGAGAATAGTAAGAGAGTTTGTATGAGGGATAATGATGCTGCCTCCTTCTCTCCTCCATTACTGGGAAGATGACAGAAGGCAGTGAGGTAAGAAGGAGGTTCTGTTAATAGGTCAGGAACCCCTAGAGATAACATTAGACTGCCCTGGGTATAGAGGGGGAGGGAATAATGAAGAAATAAGAATGAAATTCAATTCCATTCCTTTTATTCCCACCCAAGGCTCCAACATTTTTTCATAAGATCTCTGAATATATACCTTTTTCTTCTGCCCACCCACTGCTAGAAGCCTGTTCCAAGCAGCTCATTATAGATATTATAAAATATTAAGAGGTCTCTGAGATAGAAAAAAGAATCATATTGAATTGCAAAAATGAAAAAAAAAACAACTCATAGAAATCTTTTCAAGAACTTAAGCATACTATTGAATCATGTAATTTGCAAAATGATATTTTCCATGTGCTCTATGATCTAAAAACCTTAAAAGAACTACATATATGTGTATATTTATATGTATATAATATAAAGTAATTAAAGTTGAATTCATGAGCTAGTAAAACAAAATTTTGCATATAATAAATGTCCTATGAAATAACATCAAAGAACTTAAAATACTTGAAGATTTCCTTCAGCATCCTCATTTAAGCTTACCCTGGACCAAGTAAAGCTATTACCAGCAACTTCATTGGCTTTGCTCATGTTTCAGAGTTCAGTTGCTGGGGATCCTGTATGATTTCTTTATAGTACTGAATCAGTATGGCTCCTCCTTAATCCACAAAAGGCTGAAAACGTTGTTTGCAAACCACATAAAAGAAAGGGTTCATTGAAGCAATAATGAAGGATTGGTTAAAAGGGAGGTGCCTTGCTTGTCAGTAAATCAGTCAAGGAATATTTATTAAGTACCTATTATGTGTCAGGCTTGGGCTAAGCACTGTGAAAAGAACATAACAAATATAAATAACATAGGTGAAAACAAAACTGTCTCAGCTTATAATTTAATGGTGGTATTGGGTAAGGAGAGAAGATAAAACATGAAAAGAAGCATAATGAGATTTCCAAACAATGATTTTCTTTTTAAAAAATTATTATTATTATTATAGATTTTTATTGACAAAACATATGCATTGGTAATTTTTCAACATTGACCCTTGCAAACACTTCTGTTCCAACTTTTCCCCTCCTTCCCTTCACCCTCTCCCCTGAATGGCAGGTAGTCCCATACATCAAACAATGATTTTCTTAGGGAAGAAAGGCATTGGGGAGAGATCCAAAGAAGTCCAAAAGTGGCAGAGTTGGTGGGAAATATCTATGGGAATGAGCACTGGAAATTTAATTGGAGTCAATCCTCTCTCAATGGGGTTTACTTTGGCCCCCACACCCTAGATCTCAAGATGTTTGAGGATGCCCAGACTCTATGGAAGGAAGGCTGCCACATCAATAAAAGTATGATTGATGTCATCAGTGAAGGAAGTTAGATACAAACTATTAGGAATAAAAGAAAAGGGTGAAAAATAAGAGTGAAGAGCTGAATATAGACTTTGATCTCAAACATATAAATTAACAATGAATTTTATAAAGATAAATGAAAAATGTATAAAAATAAAAAATAAAGAGATCAGAAAACATTGAATGAGCATTATACAATAAGGTAAATGAGCCAAAATTTTAAAGAAAAAAAAAAAAGGAACATTCTATGGAATTTCAAGAGGTCATACAAGAGGAACAAATAACTGACGTTTTCAAAAGAGAAATTAGTCTTTTTCTTAGAAGAGGTTAAGTTAGAATTTGGATCAGAAATCCAAGCTCTTAAAAAGAAAAAATATACTAACAAAAGGATGGAAAACAAAATGGGACATCTCACAAAAATGTTAGAATTATGGATTTTGAGCTGTAAGAGATCTCAGGAGCCATCTAATCTAACTATATCATTTTATAGATGATGAAACTAAGATCCATGTGCCTAAAATCAGAGCAATAAACCCAAGACTTCTTATTCCAGAGCCAGTGTTTTTTCCACTGTTCCATATTGATTTAATGGTAAGTACCATGGATGTCATGAGGAAGAATATCACCATGATTGTACGTCATTCTTATTGCTCCTACTTTCTTTGATTTTATTTTCTTTCTTTCCTACATTCTTTGATTTTATTTTCTTTCCTCTCACGCTTCTATATCCTCTATAGTATAGTTTTCTGTCTCAACCCTCAATTGAAATTACTTTTTCTGAAAGTTGCTGATAATCTCTTCATTGCCTAATCAAATGGCTTTTTCCCCTGTTCTCACCCTTCTTGATATTTATGAAGCTTTGGTTACTGTTGGCAATTTCCTTCTGAGTACTTTTCTCTTTCTGAATAATCACTTTCTTCCTACTTATCTGACCATGTCTTAATCATATTTGTTGGATCATCATCAATAGTATGACTCCTAATTATATATGTACCCTAAGGCTCTTTCCTGGATTCTTTTTTCTTTTCTTTCTGCACTCTTGCTTGGTGATCTCAACAACTCTCATGTGTTTAATTATCATCTTTATGTAGATGACTCTAAGAGTCTACCCCATATCTCTTGAGCTCTTAGTACCACACCAGCAATTAATTGCAAGATATTTGAAACCAGATGTCCTGTAGTATGGGACTCAATTTGTGCAAAAGAGAACTCATTATGTTTCTTTCTAAATCAATTCCTGTTCTGAAAGTCCCTAATTTTTTTTTTTTAATGCTTGCCTTGACTTGTAAACCTCACTATCATTCTCAACTGCTTAATCTTTCTGATTTTACATATTCATATCAGTTCCCAAATAATTTCATTTCTATCTTCAAAATATTTTTCACATTATATCCCCTTCTTTCTATTCATACAACTACTTCCCAAGGCTAGGCCCTCAATATCTTTTGCAAATACCAATTGCCTTCTATTTGGATTCCTTATATCAAGTCTCTCCTCTCTAATCCATTTTCCACATAGTTGCCAAAATGATTTTCCTAAAGTGCCATGTAGCTTTCCTACTTAATAAGTTCTAGTAACTCTTGTAATTTCCAGGATAAACTTTCGCTTTGTAACTCTTCATAACCTCTCTCCATTCTATCTCTTTGGCTTTATTACATATTACTTCCTTTCATGTTTTCTTGTCTCTAGTCAAACTTATCTTCTTGCTATTTCTTCACTCCATCTCCTATTTCTATGGTTTAGCATTGATTATCTGTCATGCTTCAGATATACTCTCTCTTTTGCTTCTTGGAATCCTTATTTTCCTTCAAGGCTTATTTCAAGTGCCACTTTTTTTGGGAAGATTTTTCTGGAAAATTTCTTCAATGAAGTAAATGCTCTGAAAAATAGAATGACAAGTTTAAAACTGAAAAAACCCAAAGTGGAAGAAAATTTGGCAGCAAAAAAGCAAAACTTATCTACATGACTTCTATAAAAAAACAAAGAAACTTACTTTGTAGACAAGATAGCTCAAGGATTGTAGTTCTCCTAGAAGAGCAAGTTGAATTAAAATAAACAAAACACTTTGAATGCCATATTTGAGAAAGTTCAGTAGACAGCCTAGAACTTTTGAATACAGGAAGCCAAAGTATTGGCTGATCTACTCTGCCAGAGGAAAATAATACTACGCTTGAAACTTCAATGTACATGAAAATTCAATTTCCAAATTTTAATATCAAATAACAAATTTTTCAAGTAGCCAGGAGAAAGGTTCTAGGCTTTGAAGGAATGGCAGTCTGAATAATTCAAGATCTCTACAGACAAAAAGAATTGGAGAAAAGGAAGTAATGGGATATTACAAAAAGAAAAGGTACTTAAGTGGTAATCCATAATAACATAGCTTATAAAGTTGATTCTGATATAAACACAAATGTATGAACCTTCAGCAAAAAAAATTATTTCTCTTGCTGCCAAGACTTTATCTAGTGGAAGAGACATTAACACTGCACTTACTATCATAGCACTTTTGAGGCTTATATGGATGGATGAAAATTGACTGATACTTCACTAATGTGGAGACAGATATTAACTAGCTATCTCCTATACTTAGGAAACTCCTATCTCTTACCACTCCTAGATTTTCTAATCTCACTGATATAGAATTCCAGATGCATAAGTGAAAAACATTCCTTCCTCCTATTATCACTTTCTGTTCTCTTATCTACATCAACTTTAGCCCTATTGCATTCATGTTCAAATATACCACTCTTTTCATTATGTTCTATGGTACTCATATTCTGTCATTAACATACTTCTTTTCTTTCCACCTTCTGGCAGTTGTTGATACCCAACTCTCTCCTTTCCAGTCCTGGTTAAAAATTCTCTCATCTTCTTTCTGCTTCCCCCAAGCACTGGCAAAAAGTAGTAGGAGTAGTTAAAAGGAGTAGTTTTAACTCCCTGTTGACATTTTCAGACCCTTTCTTTGCCAACATCACTCACAGACTTCTACTTTGAAATTCACTCTATTCAAATATATACCTAATCAAGATTCTGGTGACTATTATCTCCTAAATTCCAAATCATTCTCCCTCCTTTTTAAAGAGGTTCAGTACCTTACTCATAATCTCTCTCTCTGTCCCAATCTTTGTTCTTATATATATCAGGGGATTTCAACATACATATTGATGTTCCCTAAACACTCTGGTTTCCCAGAAATAATGTTATGCTGACCAAAACAGTGCAATAAAATTTTAAAACCTAAAAAACTTACAGCATAACAATGCAAAACTATGTAAGACATATATTTGATATTCATTGTTTAGAGTCAAATACAGGATTAAAATTTCAATGCACATGAATCTTCTCTACCTTTTCCTTTCAAATCTTTTGCACAAGTGAGTCTTCTTTCTTAATAATTAGCTTTCATTCATGAGGTCCCTTAGGTCTACCATACTGACAAGCTGCAGTCTGTCAACCTACTGAAAGGAGCTGTTACAAATATTACAATAGTAGTCCTTGAAATCTGAAGGATGCGATATAAGAATGTATTATGGCCAATACAATTGACATTGTTATTTATAGCTTCAGTAAATTATGGACCTTCTTCCAGCATAGCATATCTGCAACCTCCTGAGACAGTAAGCTATACTTTCATCATTTATTATTTAGTCCTCTATTCTTTCTCTAGGGGAAACACAAACAAATGAAAAACCTAAGTCAAATGATAGGGATGTAAAATGATAAGAAATGGGGAGGGGAAGGAAAAATACACTCTAAATTCCATAACTTTAACTGCAGGTAATTGGAAGAGTCCAACTAAAATGATTTCATTCCTAATTTCTTATTCTGTGCAAAAAGGAAAAGCTTGATATTCCCTTTTCAACTCTTACTTTTCCCCAGGTGATTCTGACAGCTATCTGGTGACTGTTAAAATATAGGACTGATCAAGTATAGGAGAGTAAAAAATGGTAACTTTGACAGGTCTCCCTATAACTAAAGATATCTAGTAGAGAACTCTGGGACTATCTCTGAGAGTCACACTTTTCAAACCATTGTCAGTACTCTCACCTTTTCTTTCTCCTTGACTACATGCTGGTAAATAGAGAGAGAGGTGAGAAAAAATGAAAGTTTCCAGTATAGTCAGAATTAGCACAGGGTGATGAGGACTATAACATAGGGAATAATACTGTAGGCTGCTTTTCTACTCTCCTGCTGTAGAATACCTATCACACAACTGACCTTATTTCCCTTTATGATCCTGTGATACCATTCTTTAAATTCCTGTGGGCCTTTATGAGTCTTTTTGAAAACTAACTTGGAAACTCCAAAAGCCCACTTAACTTGGAAATCTTTTCACCATGGTATCTGGGATCAACAAAAGAACAAGAGAATGGAAAAATGAATAAAAAAAAAAAAAATTGGAGCTAGCCCCAACTCAAAAAAAAAAAAAAAAAAAAAAGAACAAGAGAAGGAAGGAATCAATAAGGAAGGTGAGAATTATCAGAAATCTCAGCACAGATGGTCCGAGGTGGTTGCCTTTCCCTGTCCAGAATCCATACTAAATCCTGAATTATTTGTAATGCAGCATTTGGGTTTTGGTAGCTTCTTCAAGGTTGCAGGTACCTGTGATGTCAAAATTGTGAAGGCACCAAAAAAAGGAGTAGTATGAGTGGGTCTTTGTAACCTAAGAGGATTAGCATATAGGTCTTTCTAAAGCTAAACTTTGATGGAAGAGAGAGGACAGGGAGAATTAATTTTATAGAATAATCTTGGGGAGTGATTATTCTTTTTTTTTTTTTTTTTTTTTTTGATTCCCACCCTCCACATTCTTCTGTTGAGAGACCACAATGGAAGGTGTCAGAGAAAGCAAATATGCAATAAACACTTTGGAGATCCATGGAAGAACATGCTGGAGATGACACTTGAATCCAGAACCTCTAATAACCAGCAGATTGAAGGGCAAGGGTGTTTTGATTTTTGTCTTCATTCCACCTGCTATATAGTAAATGACAACTAAATACTTCTTGATTGATTGATCAATTGATGTAGATACAAGTCTGCTAGTCTTGTACCCAGAGAGTGGTGGTTACAAGACACCTATAGCATATGTCAGTAAAGGATTTGTTGATAATGAAGGTGGTATTCTATATACAAATTGGAATTCTTGAATCTAATATAAATGATCACAAATAAGTTTGTTAGTGTTTTAAGTATGGATAGATAGAACTCCATATATGATAGATGAAAAAATGCTGTTATTTTGTTCCATGGGTCATATGATGCTTAAACTTTGATGATTTTTATAAAAATGATAAATTTTATCTATGATCTCCAGGGAGCTAGATTATAGACAAATGGAAGCCCAAATGAGAACATAGGACTCTCACCAAAGACAGTATCATCAGTGTAAGTAAGCTTTATCTTTTTTGCTTCCGTTTGCATTGTTGTTGTGTCAGTTATGCTTAGATAACTGCTGGTGAAAGCAAATGGTTAATGAAGTAATATTGATTTAGGCTAAGAATAAAAGTCAGAATTCATTATCTACCAGATGCCTTGATGTTGAGATGTTGGCAGGTGTTAGAGTTATGCAATGCAGAGTAGTATCATAATTTAATTTAGTACTATAATACCCAAAGCATTTAATTCTATGGTCATGAAAGCATTATATGATCACTTTGGCCATTTGGATCAATGGAAAACTAACTCTGGTAAAAAACATTGTCTTGTTGTAATAAAAAGTATGAGACTTGTGCTCCATATAGTTCAAGGAAAATACTACCAACTCTTACTATTTGCTTGAAGAGTATAAATATTTTTGGAGTAGGTCTATACTGACTTTTTTATTTCTGAAAGGAGATAGGATGAATATAAACAAGATATTAGTTGTACCAAACTATTTCATTTGGTCTAAAAAGGCATATTTGACAAAGAAACTGAAATCAGGGATATATAGGTAAATGTTTAAAAAGCAGTGCTCAAAAAAGTACATAAGTTATACTCTTAAATTTAATCTTAATAATTAACATCTTCTTCACGACTTTCTTAAATTTAGAAACAACAATAATAAGAAAACACAAATCAAGCCCTAATTTGTAGCATTTTTTGATTTCTACTGAAAATTTAATAATCAGTTCATGAGCCAGGAAAAGCCAGTTCTGTTTAGCACACCATTGACTGATAATTTCTACAATATTATAAATATTGTGGGAGTATTTCCTTAAATATTTATTTCCTTATTCTCAATCCAACAGATACTTTGAGAATAAATTGGCTTTGGAAGGAATCAAAAAGTCTATAATGATTTCTTGCTATCCCCAAGGAGACCCACAACTTGAGAGTTTAATCACACTTTACTAAACACATTAGGAACTTTGAAGCCTGAAGAAAAGGCCTAATAGAGTCAACATGTGACATTGCCAGTGTGATGCTTTCAGTATTACCAGGGTAATATTCTTCATACTTGCTGATATGTGGGTAAGAGTCACAATTACTTTTGTTTCTGAGTCTTGGAAGGTGAAGAGCTTATAAAGAATGCATCTCTTGGCTGAGAGACTAGCTAAAAGAAGCCTACCATGACTTCATGTTAAAAGACTTCTGAAAAACAAATGACAGTGTGATGTTCTTAGTTTGTTGTCACAAACTTTAGCAGGGTGATAGAGTTCTCAAAAATCTTGGTGTGCAAAAAACATACAAGATCACAAAACAAGAGTAGTTGAGATATAGGGCAACCTATTTGTTTAAAAATAGTCCCAGAGAATGGTGGGGGCCCAACAATGGTGGGAGTATGATAAAGAACATTTATCTCAACTGCCTCTTGTACAGTGAGGAGTTATTCATATTGTGTGATGAGAATGAGCCTGCTCACCAGTTACAGAAATACTGAACTAGATAAGGCTGCTACATGGAACAGTGGATGGAGAATTGGACTTGGAGTTAGTAGGATCTGACACTTTCTATGGTTCTGAGAGTCATTTGACTTATTCTCATCAGGAAAATTAGGATAATAATAAGGGCCTTTATTTTACAGGATTGTTGTGAGGAAGAAATGAGATAATATATGTAAAGTGCTTTGTAAACCTTAAAATGTTATGCAAATACTAGCTTTTATTATAATTTTATAGAATCTTGGGATCAAGATGATCATGTACCATGACTTACTAGAAAATCTACTTATTCTAAATTGGTTTGAGGGGAATTTGGTCTAGAGAGGAGGAAGAGCTAATCCCTGAAAAATACTAGAAATTTAAGATTGTGAATTCTAGAGGGCAGGGATTAGTTTGAAATGGGTTAGCCCTCTCTTCTCCCCAGTCTAGAGGTAATACCAGGATACAGCAAAGATGCCAGAGCAAACCAATTATGATTAACGTAAGCAAAGTGCTCCTCTAGTTAGGAATTTTCCCACTTTATAGTAGTTGGTAGGAAAACTGTGCCACCTGCAATATAAATATAAGGCTTTATTATAGGGAATCATCAGAGATCATCTAGTCTAACCCATTCATTTGAGTGGTAAAGACTCAGATACAGACTGGAAGCTTGTCTTGCCTAATGTTACATTATCAAAGAAATAAGAGCCCCAGATCATCTTACTTGTCTTCTAAGGAACCTGTATATGGGCCAAGAAGCAAAAGTTAGAACTGAACATGGAAGAACTGATTGGTTTAAGAATGGAAAAGGAGTACAACAAGGCTGTCTATTGTTACCTTATTTATTTACTTTACATATACACTACATCATGATAAATATCAGTTTGGATAAATCAAAAGCCAGAACTAGGGTTGCTGGGAGAAATATTAAGAATCTCAGATATATAGATGATACTATTTTGGTGGCAGAAAGTAAAGAAGAATTAAGAAGTCTCTTGAAGAGGGTGACAGAGGAGAGTATAATAGTTGGTTTAGAGCTGAACATAACAAAACCCTCAAGATCCTGACAACAAGTGCCATCACTTCCTGGCAAACAGAAGGAGAAAAAATAGAAGTAGTGTGAGATTTTATATTCTTAGGTTCAAAGATCATTGCAGACAGTGACTGTAACCCTGAACTTAAAGGACACTTGCTTCTTGAAAGTAAAGCTATGGTAAATCTGGACTGAAAAACAGACATTACCTTGCTGACAAAGATCTATATAATCAAAACTATGATTTTTCCAGTAGCAGTATAGGAAGTAGACTATAAGGAAAATGCTATAGAACTGACACTTTTGAATTGTGGTGCTGGAAAAGATTTTTGAGAGTCCTTCAGAGAGGAAAGTCATACTTAAAGAAATTTATTCAGGCTATTCAGTGGAAGATCAAATACTGAAAATGAAGTTTAAATACTTTGGACACATAATGAGAACACACCACTCATTGTAAAAGACCCTGATGTTGGGAAAGATTAAAAACAAAAGCAAAGGGGACAGCAGAGGATTAGATGGATATATCTAACATAGTATTATGGAAACAATGAACATGAACTTGGACAGACTTCGAAAATTAGTAGAGGATAGAAGGGTCTGACATGGTCCAAGGGATCATAAAGGGTCAAACATAACTGAATAAGTAACAATCTTCCATAACTACTGTAGGAAGCACATTCAACTTTACCTCAGTACACTTGGATCTAGTCCTGGCCTTTCATTTCCTTCAAAAAAATACAACTACCATAGGATACCTAATCCTTTGGTTGTTTTCCCATCTGTTATCTCTCTTCTTTAATTGCAACAGAGGAATTGTTATTATATATTCAGAATTTATTTGTAAGATGAAAAAAGAGGAAGGAATTATTAAATATTGTGCAGGGAGGTTTTTTTTTTTTGTTTTTTTTTTTTTTAACAATCATTGTGAAGTATTTGAAATATAGAATTTCATTCCAAAACTATCAGGAGAGAAACTGAAGTTTATAGAAGTCATTAGTCCTAATTGTTAGTTTTGATAGAATGTAGAATGAAAGCTAGTAACTCAATGGTAACTCTTGTGCAAATCATTAGAGAACAGTCTCAGTAAGATTTAACCTATTCACCTCCAGGTTTATAACTGATTGGTATGGTCTTTAATTTTCATGTTTTCTTCCTTTTCATTTTTTTTCACTGTACTTAAAATTGTGTTTATTACTAAAATATGGGACAAAGGAACAAAAACAAATTACATTTATATTAATTAATAATAGGAAATTGTTAGGTTCTTACTAAGTGTTAATGAGATAATGAGATGATTTCATCTTACAAATAAATTCTCTAGTTCTTTGGTAATAAATTCCTCCCTTCTTTAAAGTTCTGATAGGTAAATTATCCCTTGTTCTCCTAATTTATTTATATCATCCTTTATGATCAAATCATGCGAAGGTCCGAGCTAGCTCCTCTGAAGGGCTCAGAATAAGTCCTTGTCAGGATAAGCAAAAATCCTGGCCCCACATTGGGCGCCAAAATGTAAAGTTCTGTTGTCTCCAGAAACTGATGATCACTCTCTGGGAGGAGATCTGCTATCTCAACTCAATCTCTTGGCCAGATTCTTCTTCCTATAGAGAGCCGCTCCAATTCTGACCTAGAGTAGAGACTCCTCCTCCAGAGTGTCGCCCTCTTTTATCTTTCCAGAGAATGGGCATGGGATAACACAAGGGCTTGTGGGAAAATTACTTCTACCAATGAACTTGCTCCTTTTAAACATTAAGCTCCTCCCCAGAAGTTCAAAGTGGTAAAACTCCTCTTAAAGGCTGGAACTAGAGAATTGTTAAGTACCGACTTAGCACTTAGTAAGAACCTATCATCTCATTATCTCATTAGCACTTAGTAAGAACCTAACAGGAAATGATAGTGAGTGTAACAGGAACATTTTTTTCAATTCTTCAAAGATTTGTGATTTTGCAGATGGAGGTATTCTATTTCAACTCTCAAATTGCATCCTCTTTGCCATTATCATTATGGCCAGAAAAATCTGTCACTCTGAAGATAACCTGATAATGGATCTTTCTGAACCTAATAGAATTGGTCCACAGGCAGCCACACACTGGGCTCTAGTGGAGTTCTACTCTGATATATCATCACAGTATAGAAGTGATCCCGGGCACTTTGAAGGCTTTGCCAGCTTTGTGCTAGCTCTGGTAAATCCTACCAAACTGGAAATATTTTAAGTGTGGGTTTGATGATGATTAGAAGGAATATTTGATTAAAAAATTATAAAATCCTTGAGGAGATAGAAGACCTCTATAATGTATTAAGTCTATTTTCATGCCAGTAGTCAATTTAAACTATCTCATTCAGGAATATATTACATATATCTGTGTATGTACACAAATATATTTTTTCTCTGTCTCTCTGTGCCTTTGTGTTTGTTTCTCTCTTTTATCTTTAAAGATCTCCAGCAAAATACTGCTGAATTTTCCTTAGGAATCCATTCCCATTACTACTGAATTAGTTAATAATTATAGGCTGTTATGTATTATCAATAAGTTTGGTAGAAAGAAAGGAAGATAATTCCATAATTTATGTTAGCAAATGAAAGTACAAAACAAGATAGAAGGGAAGTATAGAGTTCAGGGAAGGAGTTTGCTGAGTAATAGTCAAGTTTACTTTTATTCTGCCCAGATCTCTATTTCTATTATCTGTGTCTTCAGTTCACATTTTCTCCTGCCTTTCTCCTGCTAGTCCTTAACTTGTAGTCTTCTTCACTCCAATTCTTGACTATTTCTACTACCCTTGCTCACAGTTTTCCAATATTCTTAATTGCCATAAAATTGTGTCTTTAGTCTTCCCCAAGCAAGTTCTAGGAGTTCTCATATCTTAAATATCTGGTTTCACTCTCCATCTACCTCAATCCAAGATGACAGAATTCTTTTTTATGGTTCTGTAGTATTTTGCCTTTACCTTTCTCAAATATGGTACATATATGGTTTATTTATGCTAGTTAACATAGCCAAAGCTTATCTGTCATGAATGTGTTAGTTTATTATTTGTCATGAACAGGTTAGTTTAGCAGACACTGAGGCAGCTTTGGCACTTTTCTGACACTAGGATATCCTGACATGAGAATATTTTTATTGTCTATCCACAGTTAGTTAGTGAGGACTTAAAGGGTTTTGCTAGGGAGTAAGGAAAGCTTATCTCAATAAAGTGTGGAAACTAGGTTGAAGAAAAAAAATACACTAGAATCACAGGACTTAGTAAGTGATGGAGAAGAAACCCACTATTTTGGGTGGGTGTGTGTGATTCTTTGGTCTATCTGCTACATTATAGATGTTGTAGAATGATAAATAAATCTGCTTCATTATGTTCAAGAACATTCTGGAAATGGCTTCTCACAAAATTTGATTGATTTCCCACTAATTTTGGGAATTATGGAATATATGACAAGTATATAAGCAAACTGAAGGTGGAAGTCACATTTTTGTATGGAAGACCAAGTTATGGGTAGGTGAGAGAACTATGTTTTTATAACAAAATTATGAAGTGGAGATAGGATGGCCCAGTAATTTTGATGGTTAGGAGGTATAATTCCAGAAGAGGGTTCCATAATTTAGCTTATGTATTTTGTGCGTCCATCAGGCTGAGGTGACATGCTATTAAAAAATTGAATCTTATAAAGGATTGTGAATAGAACTATCTTGAAATGTGAAAAAAAAAAAGCTGAGAATACATATAGTTAGGGGACTGAAAAATGTTCTTTAGAAAGAGGAAAGCACTCTGAATTATGTTAAAAATTCACTCATTGGGAAGAAGTAAATCATCTTGTTCAGGTATTTATTGCTACTAAAATGTCTTCAATAAGAGATGTCTATGCAAATTCTAAGGTAACCAGAATCTATAAACAGAAAAGAATTCATAGGAGCACAATTCTTTTAGCTTCTGTATTGTGACCTTGCCTAGCATATATTATGTATACCTAGTATGTACAGTAATCGATATTTTAACACAGTCATGGCTGAGACAACACTTAGATGACCACATGAAAGTTGTGAATTGGTCTCCATGGCTTGTTTCTGGATTATTATAGCAGAGGCAAAGAACCATTGACTGAGTTGTGCTAGGAGGGATGCACAGGAATGTGAGAAGTACCATAGCTCATCTGATATAGAACTTCCTGAAGCATGAATAATAGGTTCTGAATGAATATATGCTGTGCTCCCAAGACAAAGAAGGTGTTTAACTGTCCAATTGGTGCTAATTTTCTATTCTTTGCTCCCTTTTCCCTCTCTTCCTCCCTCTACCAAATGCCATATTTTTCTGATAACTGATAATTGCTATATTAAAAGCATCCAGACAGCTTGTTCCCAGGTGTTTGTCACAGGGAATGTTAAAAACTACTGAAAGTACAAAGATCAGTAGCATGCTTGTGATTAGGAGTAGACAGTAGCATAATGGTGTCATAAGACAGAATTTGATTGAAGAGTAATGTGATTATGTGGGATCTGACTGAATCAGTGCAAGTTTGTGTCCAGGTTAAATATCCCCAGAAGATTGAGTTTGCACCTAGGGTGAACCTTGACTCCCCATGAACACAGGGAAAGTAAGGATTAAGATGCTATATGAAGATGCTATTAGTACTTCCCAGCCCATCCATCTAACTTGCAAGACTGACTGTGCTTCCCCATAGAGTGATTTGAATGTCCTCAAGCAATGATGAATGAGTCCTAATGGATGGATACTATATCTGAATGATATATTTAAGAGCTCCCAGTAATTTCTTCATAGCTTCACACTCATACATGCATGTGTGTGTATATGTATGTGAGCACGTGTGCATAAACAGATCTGGAGTCTTTATTGTGTTTGGGAAAAATAAACAAGCGTTAGTCTATCATAGGGGTATTAACTTCTGCTTGGATAATAAATAACTAGGCCTTAGTTTAGGCATCTCATTCCTGCACTTTGGTGGGTGAGCTTCAACCAGTAAATTTGATTGAGGTTAATGGTTATGAAGTTTATAAACTGTAGAAAAGCCCACTAGGTCAGTTGAGTGATTGGCTAATTAAACTGGAGTTTTCATAATCGTACACCTTCCTGAATTTTACAATGTCCAGGAACAGTGATGCTCAACCTTTTGAAAACAGGCAAACATGGTGCTGATTGAGCTTCTAGGAGATTTGAAGGTATTTTAGATTTCTCTGGTAATTATGAGCAGTGATGTGGTACCACACTACTCATCTTTTCCTCACACACTGTCATCCTTTTTAAACCTTTTTGTTCGAGATCTTTTCTTTGTGATAGCAAAAAATTGGAAATAAAGTCATGGAAGAATGGCAGTATATTTATGTAATGATATGTAATAGTGCTGTGAAATATGAGGAAGATGAGGAATTCATGAGGAATATAGGAAGATTGAATAGATTCAGAGTGAGATAAGCAGAGATGGAAAAAAACTAGATATAAAATGACACAATACAAATGAAAGGAACAGTAAAACAAAGTTGGACACTGGATAATTGTAATGTCATTCTTAGCCCTGAAGAAAAGGAAGGTAAAGTATTGCCTCCTTTTGTTAGAGATCTGTACCATTTTGTCAAAGAATGTTGTGTACACTGTCAGACATGATTGATGAGTTGGTTGAGTTTTGCTTAACTGTGTTTTTCTCTCATCCAAGTTCAGGCTCACTAGTGTATGTGTGTGTGTGTAAGGTATATGTTTAATAACTGTGATATAAAAAAGGCATCAACAAAACAAAAAAAAAAACATACACACATGAAAGAACATGACAGGTTACATAAACTGGCTTAATCTAAGACAAAATTTAATAGGAAAAATATAAATAATAAATATATTATAAATAAATAATAAATAATAAAAATATAAAACAAAAAATTCATGGATATTTGTTAAAGACAAGATTAGAGAACAGTTTTGGGGGAAAAAAAGATCTGATAGTCTTCACTGACAAAACAATTTAGTAGGAGTCAGTAGTGTGATGTGGCAGTCCCAAAAGTTAATACAATTTTAGGCTGCATCAAAAAAGGATTATATTCCAAAGAAGGGGCCAATAGTTCAGTTATACTCTTTTCATTTCCCACTATTTGGCCCTTATATCCTATCAGGTGTCAAAACTCATAGATTTTTCCTTTATAGTCCATTTTATAACTAATGCTTCCTGTTTTAGAAACAACCATCTTTTAATTTAAGGATAACATGATGAGAGAAAGGCTCCAGGATTCATGTGTTGCATGATGATTATAAAAGGCAACAATGTTTTTTCCCCTCAAAGTTTAATATCTACTTTATGCTACCTATGTTTGCATTTTTTGATCTGCATGTGCAATTTGTTTCAAAATTATATTCTAATATTTATGTAGCAGCATCAATAAAATTCAGGATCATTTTTTTTTCCATCCTTGTTTTAAAGTAGCTCAAAATAGCTACATGTGGCTCTTGGACAATATACAGGTTGACCATTCCCAACTCCCCCGCCCCCTCCCATAGCTAATTACAAGCCATTTTCCAGAACAATCTCATTACAAAGATGAACAACAAGATAGGTTTAACCTCAAAGAGATTACAGCTTTGTTTATTTACATAGACAAAACTGAGAAGAAGTGGATTATAGAACCATACGAATGGACAAATATAGAGGGAATGAAAGGAAAATAATGTTTAAAAAAAAAAAAAAAAAAAAAAGGAAAGCACCTGGTGCCTGATGTGTAGTGGAGATTAGGGGTGATGAGGTAACTAAGGGAAAGTAAAGATTATTCTTATTTTGAGTCTGAATGCCTGGGAAAAAGATGCTGCCAATGAGAGAAACTAGATAGAGGGTAAAATGATGACTTGGCACGAGCTGTGGCAGCTATTTATTTCCCCTGGGGAGTGGAATTACCATAGTTCTAAAGAGCCCTAGATCTGGAGGTTAAAAAACAAAACAAAAAACCTTGAATTTGAGTCCTGACCCCGTCATTTCTTAACTGAGATTGTGAGCAAGACAAACTGCTCGCCCTGCATCTATGTTTTCTCATCTGTGAAATGAAGATTTACTTCACTTCTCTTGATTTTCCTATTCTCTGATTCTTATATCAAAGCTAAATAAATAATGAATCAAAAATTAGTCCAGAGTAGAGACAGTTTTACTGGTAGGCTAGGCATAAATTAGACATCTTCTTTTAAGGAAATGCTTTCAAGCCAGAGGGAACATTTAGTAAATTATTGCCATAGGGCATCCTAGTGACCCTAGAGAATTGGTGCTCCAAAATGGACTCCCTTCATAAATAAATGACGCATACCCAAGGAAATATTTATATTCCCTCTAAAGCTGGCCCATTAACCTGTAGGTTGGATACATGTTATCCTTCATGGTCCTGGTCCTTTATAAATGCTTAATCTTCTAAACTTTATATAATAGGATAAGCAAAATTTCCTATCTATTAAAAGCCAATATTTTAATTCATGCCATAGCTATTGTATTGACTACAGTAAAAAGCAATTTCAAACAAATGCTTTATGCTTAAGACTCTATAATAACTACAAAGTTTAGAATGTACCCTTTATTTCTACTCCAAAAGATGTATCAATCAATTAAAAACAAACTTCAAACTCTTATTAAAATTCGTCTTCTCTTGCATAATACATATATACAAACTAAACAAACCCCCAATGTACTCCATCACGCACTGTGCTTCAGATTTCATTAACTTTGTACCTTTTTTTGCTTCCTGATATAATCAGTTAACATCTCAAATAAATGCTTCAATTTCCATGAATATTAGATCCTTTTATATAATGCATGCTTACATTATTTTGATTAGCATTTTGAAAAGACAATTTGCTTATCATTTATGCCTCAAAATTCTCTCATGAGCTGCCTCTAATGTAATTTTTGGGGGGGTTCTGCTTAGGGTATATACAAGACTGTAACTCAAAGCTTGTGACTGAGTTCTTGGTATAGGGTCATGGAAACATGTTTTTCTCTCAGATATGTAGTTGTGCAGATGTGCTCAATTTTTAAAAATTAAGACTTAGACAAGAAGAGTATAAAAGCTTGTGCAACCTTAGAACACAAGAAAAATAAACCACAATTATTAAAGAAAAAATTTGTTTTTAGTTAAAAGAAACATTACTTTAAAAAATTTCCATACTATTTATTTTACAGAGGCTAAAGCATATTGCAAATCTTTAAATGAAAAAATTTCTGAACACTATAAATTATTTAAGATGCACAATCAGTAGACTTATGCAAATGTTTTAAGTCCACTAAAAAAGTATTCCTCTTATTATTATTGAATTTTAAGGATTGGACCCCTAAGAGGTTATTTGACAAGTTAAACTATTAGAATTGGGCTATTCTAGAGAATTAAGATAAACTACATTAACTAATTAACCAATAGTTAATAATAATTGTTAAGTTAATAATAATTGTTAAGTAACTGTTATATGCTTGTTCCTGGAGACACAAAAACAAAAAATGAAATAATCTCTGCTCTCAAAGTGTTTACATTCTAATGAGGGAGACAAAATGGTCACATGTAAATAAATACAAAAAAAAATCCATAATTTTAGGAGGAGATTGCTGCTACTGTGGGGATCAAGAAAAGCATCATCTTTGGTTTGGTATTTGATCTGAACTTTGAAGGAAACTGGGGATTCTTAAAAGCAGAGGTAGGAAGGTAATGCACTCTATGTTTGTAGATCAGACTGTGAATGAAATGGAAGGAAGGGATGAATGACAAAAAGGACAGTTTTGTTTTTTTTTCCCCCCAGAGGTAAAAGGGATGAGATGATGCATAAAGTGAACGAAGCCTAGAAAGTCATGATAATCATAGAAGAGCATGTTTTAGGTAGTTCTGTTATTAAAAGAAAATTTTATACTACCCTAATGATGCATATACTGCTCAAGTTCATTCGATCTGATGTTTGGACTGGGGTCTGGAGAGATAAATTGATGATTCTAATTGGAGGATAAATGTCAAGACAGAAAATTTGCTTCAATGATATGCAAGTGGTATCAGTAATGGTAAAAAATGTAACATAGACAAAGAAATGAGTTGCTAAGGACCATGTCTAAGTGCACTGTAAGGGCAGGTCAGTTCTCCGAGAGCCTCCACAGCTGTGAATCATAACATCTGAAGGAGATGCAAAGCAGCCCTTACTGACACAGGTATTGCTTTTAGACTGGGAATGAGATAAATTGGAGGCAGAGGGAAGAGGAGAGAGGTCAGACAATGCACCTGCCTCTTAGTGGGGAGGTCAGAGAACAGCAACTGCCTCCTAGTCTCCTTGAATCATCAACATCATCTGCTCACATATTACAAGTCTGAGCTAGACCACCAGCACTCACTGGCAGGTGGCTCCCGTATCCCAACAGTGAGCTTCTTTGGTTTGAGTAGTTAGCACCACCAGAAAGACATTGTACTCTTGGGATGTAAGATGGTTTATAATGAATTTCAGCTTTACCACTGTGCAAGGATTCTAGAACGATGTCAGGGGTTTCACCAAGCCTAGTGGCTTCCCTGTAAGAACTCTGGTCTGGGCACACATTTATCAAGATTTAATGTAATGGCAAATACTATGTCCCATTTAAGGTCACCAAATTTCTCAAGAAATCATGTAAAAATTTTTAATAAGTTACATGGATCACTATTATACATTGATGGCATAAATGTAATAGTCTATTGAATTTCATTGGGGAAAAGAAAAATTTCAAAAGTCTATTAAAGAGGAGGCAGCTAGGTGGTGCAGTGGATAGAGCACCAACCTTGAATTCAGGAGGACCTGAGTTCAAATCTGATCTCAGACACTTAACACTTCCTAGCTGTGTGACCCTGGGCAAGTCACTTAACCCCAGCCTCAGAAAAAGAAAAAGAAAAAAAAAAGTCTACTAAAGAATAATACTGGGTGCCAACTAGGGAGATGGACAACAGGATGTTGACAAGAGGTTCATTATAATTGATATTAAATTAGATAAATTTAATATATTTTGTAAAGATTATATACTTACAGTATATTATCTTCATAAAGATCTTTTATTGTTTATTGGGAATTAAAATTTTCTATGTTCATATGTATACTTTTGTCTATGTATATGATTATACATGTCAGCAGATTATGGCTTTCTGAAATATAACACCATATCACAGGTTCCCTCCTCAAACAATGAACCTTGGGATACTTTGGGAATAGTTCAATTTTGTTGCTGCACCTACTCTGTCTCTGTCTCTTTTCTCTTTCTTTCACTTTTCCCCCTAAGTAAATAATATTCATAATTTCCCCAAGACACTAGTTCTTAAGTAGTTGACTAGTGTAGAAGTATCCTAGTATTATGCAGATCTTTCTTATGTCTAGGTCAGATTAAGGGTCATTTTAAATTTTTTGTTAATTACTAAAGGCATTATTACACCCATTTTAAAGATGTAAAAACTTAAGTCAAATTACCTATAGTTGTAAAGTTTAGTAAATTTCCACTGTGAGAATTAAATTCAATTTACTCTAGCACTTAGCAAAGAACCTGACACAAAATGAGTCCTTAATACAGATTATTGATTGATTGATTAACTCCAAATTCAATGTTCTCTTTACAATAACATTATATAATACCATTATTATTTTTTTAGTTGCTACATCACATTTTGGGGATTTTAGTCTACTTTCTCTTCATATATTTTTCACATGACATGTTGACTAGCCACGTTTTCCTTATTCTGCGCTTGTGAAGTTGATTTTTTGAGCTGTAAGTATAGAAATTTACATTTATATTTATTAAATTTTATCTTTTTAGGTTCGCTTCATTATTGAAGATTTTTTTGTTTTCTGATTTTTTAAACCAAGAGTCTAGACTCTAGAATAACTTTAATCCTTTATTTTCATATGGTATCTCTTTGAACATGATGATAGTAGTACCTTATGATTCCTGCAAATTTCTTTTCTTATACTAAAGATTTTTATTTCCTTCAACTAATCTTATTATGACATAATTTTAATCGTGTTATTTTTCTGGCCACCTTGTTTGTATAATTTTTTGCCTATCAGCATCTGTCTTAAAACTTTATGCTCAGAAACACAGTGTTCTTACACGAATAAAGAATGCATAAGGACTACCTACCATTTCTTTCCTTTTAAAAACCATGTATCTTTTAACATATACCATACTTTTAACCTTTAATAAGATAGCATTAGCTTTTTTGACTTTCATGCCATACTGCTGCTTAAAGTTTTTAAGCAATAATACAGATAAAGGCACAAATTTATCAAATGTGTGTTAGTACAAAGTTAGGAAGGATAGTTAGTACACTGAATAGCAGAATCAAATCTGCAAAATGTCTTGAAAGGCTAGAATACTGGGCCAAATTTAACAAGATGAAGTTTAGTATGGATACATATAAGATTGTACATTTGAGTTAGTTAAAACATAGCTTTGTAGGCATAAAAAATGGAAGGTCATACAACAATCTTCTGGAAAGAAGGTTTTGGAGTTTTAGTAGACTATAGTCATACCTTTGTTCTCTGTCTCTGTTTTTGTGTCTCTCTTTGTCTCCCTTTCTCTGTCTCTATCTGTCTCTCTGTCTTTCTCTTCCTGTTTAAGATTGTTATACTTTCTATTTGTATCCCTAATATTTAGCAGTATTTTGTACATAAAAAGCACTTAATGTTTCATTAATACATTCATATATAAAACTCAATATGAATAATAAACATGATGTGGTATCCAAAAGCTTAATGCAGTCATAGGCACTCTCCAAGGGAGTGCTTCTAGGAAGCATTACTAAGTAGTAGAAACACTGAATTTAGTCAGTTTAAATCCCAAGCCCTTTTACTGACTCTCTGTATGTGATCTTGGCAAAGACATAGACTTTCTAAACCTTGGTTCCTCTACTACAAGAGGTTAGGTTAGAAATGACCTCAGAGATTCCTCCCAACCTTAAATCTATGCTATGATATTAATAACAAAGAGCTAATGATCCATCTATCCTCTGTCTTGCTCAGACAACATTTGGAATATTATTTTTAATTCTGGACACCGCAGTTTAGAAAGGGGATGGATGGGCAAGCAGGATGAATAAAGAGTTTTGAATTCATGCCATATGGGAATCATTTGAAGGAACTGGGCATGTTTAGCTTTGATAAGAGATGAATTGGGAGGTATATGAGACTTCTCTTCAAATACTTGAAAGACGTTCATATGGGAGAAACATTAGACTTATGTTTTGCCTCAGAGGGTAGTGCTAGGTGAAAGAGAGAGAAGCTACAAAAACACAAATCAATTTCTATGTAAGGAAAAACTTTCTAAGAGATAGAGTTATCCAAATTTAAATGTCTAGGGAGATAATCTTTTTTCCTCATTGGAGGTCTTCAAGCAAAGATTGGATTGTCACTTGATTGTGTTGTTATGACTATTCTTTTTTATGTATGGTTTGTTTTGCATGTATTTTAAGATACCTTTCAACTCTGAAATTTTGTGATTACTACTGAAATTATTACTGAAAAACATATAAGAATTTTTATATACTCAAGTATATAAAGTATATATATATGTATATATGTAAATTGGAGTATATAAAAATTCTTATTTTTTTTTTCAAGCAAATTGTTATCTCATTATGCTTCCATCATCCAATTCTCATGAAAGTGATTTTTTTAAAACTAAAATTTAGGAATAAATAAATATATGTATATATATATAATCCCTGTTCACTTTCATCTAATGAAATTCAGCCAATTGTTCTAATAGTTAGAATCTAACTTATCAAAATCTTTTTCTTCCTTGATACATTAATCTATCATGTTAGCTATCCTTGTTATTACATATTATACTAAGTCTAGGAGGCCATTTTCCCATTTATCATCTTCCTGTTTTGGAATCAAACTTAGAGTCCAATTTGGTAGGTATTGACTTTTGCTAGTTAGACAAAGGAAAGAAGGAAACAAGCAATTTTATGGGACCTACTACATGCCAGGCACTGTGCTAAGCACTTCACAAATATTTCATTTGATTTGCTCTTCACAAGTCCTACTGTTATCTCTATTTTATTGTTGAGGATACTGAGGCAGAGATTAAATAACTTGCTAATAAGTGTCAAAGGCAGGATTTAAACTCATATCTTTTTGATTTACTGATACAACTTTCTGCCCCCCAGCTGCTTCAAATATGTCAAAGGCAATGAATCACAGATCCAGATGACGTTAGAACTTTTTTTCCTGCTCGACTTGACAAGATAGTGCCAGTGGGAGCAGGAAGAAGGGATAAAAGTAGAAAATTCATTGAGTGCTTTCTGCTTATCCTTTTTTTTTTTTTTTTTTTAGAAATAGGTTTTTTTAGTATTCTTGTTTTTAGTCTTACTTTTCTTGTGAGAACATTGAGTCAGGTAGAATTAATGCTTTCAGCAATAATTTAATAACAATTTGCACAGTTTATGTGGGGTTGATTTCTTTGCCTCACCAATACTAAGCAAATTTTGATAGTCTGATTCTAATGAGGAAAGAGCTCTCCATAATTCAATTCAATAAACATTTATTGAGTGCTTACTAGGAATCAAGCACTGTGCTTTGTTCTAGAGATAAAACTATATTAAAAAGTCTTTGTTTTTAAAAATGCACATTATTTATGGGAAAAAACTAGATAAATGTAGAAGTATATACAGAATACATACATATATATATATAAAGTAATTTTGGAGTGGAGCATGTAGCCTAATAACTGGGGAAATGAGGTTAGGCTTTCTATAGGAGGCAGTATCTGAGATGAGCTTTGTAAGAAGCCAGGGATTTTTTGAGCAATCTGTAAGTAGGGAGAGAATTCCAGATGTGAGACAACTTAAGCAAAGGCATGGGACTTGTTGAAAAAGTATTGTATTTGGGTTACAAATAGGCCAGGTTAATTAGAATGTAGAGTTGTGAAGGTAAATAATTTTGATTGTCTAGAAAGGTAGATTTGGGTCAAACATGAAGGTTTTTTTTTTTTAATTTTTATAATTATAACATTTTCTTTGACAGTACATATACATAGGTATTTTTTTTTTTTTTTACAACATTATTCCTTGTACTCCCTTCTGTTTCGAATTTTTCCCCTCCTTACCTCCACCCCCTCCCCTAGATGGCAGGCATTACCATACATATTAAATATCTTATAGTATATCCTAGGTACAATATATATATGCAGAACCGAATTTTGTTGTTGTTGTTGCAAAGGAAGGATTGTATTCGGAAGGTAAAAATAATCTGGGAAGAAAAACAAAACAAAACAAAACAAAACAAAAAAAACAATGCTCACAGTTTACACTCATTTCCCAGTGTTCCTTTTCTGGATGTAGCTGATTCTGTTCATCTTCTCTATGTTGAAGATATCCACTTCTATCAGCATACATCCTCATACAGTATCATTGTTGAAGTGTATAATGATCTTCTGCTTCTGCTCGTTTCACTCAGCATCAGTTGATGAGGCTCTCCAAGCCTCGCTGTATTCCTCCTGTTGGTCATTTCTTACAGAACAATAATATTCCATAACATTCATATACCATAATTTACCCAACCATTCTCCAATTGATGGACATCCATTCATTTTCCAGTTTCTAGCCACTACAAAAAGGGCTGCCACAAACATTTTGGCACATACAGGTCCCTTTCTCTTTTTTAGTATTTCCTTGGGATATATGCCCAGTAGTAGCACTGCTGGGTCAAAGGGTATGCACATTTTGATAACTTTTTGGGCATAATTCCAGATTGCTCTCCAGAATGGTTGGATTCTTTCACAACTCCACCAACAATGCATCAGCGTCCCAGTTTTCCCACATCCCCTCCAACATTCATCATTATTTGTTCCTGTCATCTTAGCCAATCTGACAGGTGTGTAATGATATCTTAATTTGCATTTCTCTGATCAGTAGTGATTTAGAACACTCGTTCATATGAGTGGAAATAGTTTTAATTTCATCATCTGAAAATTGTCTGTTTATATCCTTTGACCATTTATCAATTGGAGAATGGCTTGATTTCTTATAAATTAAACTCAATTCTCTATATATTTTGGAGATGAGGCTTTTATCAGAACCTTGTAAAAATGTTTTCCCAATTTGTTACTTCCCTTCTAATCTTATTTGCATTAGTTTTGTTTGTGCAGAAACTTTTTTAGTTTGGTGTAATCAAAACTTTCTATTTTGTGATCAATAATGGTCTCTAGTTCTCCCTTGGACACAAACTCCTTCCTCCTCCACAAGTCCGAGAGGTAAACCATCCCATGTTCCTCCAATTTATTTATGATTTCGTTCTTTATGCCTAAATCTTGGACCATTTTGATCTTATCTTAGTATGTGGTGTTAAATGTGGGTCCATAAACGTGAAGGGTTTTAAATGCTAAACAAAGGCGTTTGTATTTTATCCTAGAGACAATAGGGAGCCAGTGAAGCTTCTTAAACTGGAAAGTCTGGTAGGGTATTTTGACTGGATAGTGTTTTTTGCTCCAGGCAGTGCTCCAAATGGTACTGGGAAAGAAATGTGATTTTCCTTGGGTCCTGCAAAACAGCTGGATTAGATGATGTCGGCCATCAGATTCCCATTACTATTGAGAAGAGTAAAGAACTGAGTTATATTTAGACTGAGTATTTTTACAATCAATATCTCTCCATTTAGCCTCATTAAGATGTATTCTCCTGGGTTACAGATTTAGAATAAGATAGCCATCCATCACTTGTTTCATCTATTACTGATGAGGTGCTGGGTTGTAGTAACAACACTTGATCTTACTGTGTGATGAAGGAGTTCATAGACTTTGCAGAGACTCCTAAATCTGGGTCATGCCATATCTGGTTGTTTTTAAATTCAATTTTTAGGGCCAAGTATAGATGGGCTGTGTCACAGTTTATAAAGATAGTGAATTCCACAAAAGGCTATCACATAATCCCTTCCCTATGGTGGTAAATAGGATGTTATGTGATTGATCTCATGCCGAAGTAATATTTATGTCTGAGACAACAGAGAAAGGGCCAAAGGTAGAATTACAAACAACGAAAAATATAACAATGTAAGAATCCTTGAGGGAAAGAAAAGCTTCAATAACACAGTTATGGAATAATGATGCATTAGAAAGTTATAGGTTCCAGCTGGGTGTGGTAGTATACAACTATAATTTCAGCCTCGAGGCTGAAACTGGAAGATTCCTTGAGCATAGAAATTCTGAGCTTCAGATGTGTATATTGGGGGAATATGCTAGTAAATTTGGCATTCACATGATGAGTCCCTGAGAAGTAGGGGGGGAGTAATGGCAAATTGGTCCACATTGAAAAGGGAGCAGGTCAAAGCACTTGTGCTGATCAGAGTGGGAACAAGACCTTGGGTAGATTAAGATCCTCAAATTGAAGTGGGTTTGATTTGATTGACATACTTTTGAAATTTGGATTCATTTGTAACTAAAAATGGAAATAACATTTCATGCTACCTTTTGGGAGCAAACATATCTAAAGCTTTCTAATAATTTTTTGCATGTGTTTGTAATGTTCATTCCTAATGACAAATTGAAATGCTATGGTATATTTATACCATTAGAAAATTTTGAGAAGTGATCAGAGTATCATTGATATTTTGATAAATTATTTAAAATAAAGCTAGAGTCAGCCTCAAAGGCACTTCACATATTACCTTTTTTGTCTCAAGATTTTGTCTGAATAGGAACTTGGACTTATAAGCGTATGTTTACATTGGGTTGCCAGGTATGTAATAGGCATTCATTTATTTATTTAATTAGACATTAGTTGCAATAAATGAGACTTGAAATAGATTTGTTTCCATTTTTCTCCATGATTCACAAATTATATCTCCACCATTTCTCCATATAAGCACCACTAGTCATATAATTCTTTATTTCTATGATGAACAGATCTACAATGTAACACAAAAAACAGACCGTGAAGCATTAACCATAAATCCAGCATGAAACAGATGCCCTCATTTTCATCTCCCATATTGTGCAATTATTGCTTTTAGTGAAATGCCTTGAATTTGCCAGACTGACCCTTTAATTCACATGAAGGAAGAGCTAGAGTAAAAAGGTTTTTTTTTTTCCCCTTACCATCCCAATCTCCTGTTTCATGCTGTTGAGCACTGGGAAGATATGTTTTATTTATTTATTTTTTTGGGTACAGTATAAAAAAAGAATAAAGCAATTACAAACTTTGGTCTATTTAAAAAATGACCTTGTTCCTCAGAAAGATTAGGTGTTTGTGCTGTAATATTTTGCTTTAAGTGATTCCAATATTCTTTTTAAAATATTCAGACTATTAAATATATACAAACTTTTTTTTTTGCCTAGAATTCTTCAAATTTTGTCTTGCTTTAGAACCTAGTATGTAGTCAATGTACCTAATTCATTTTTTCATATCTGTCCTGTTTTTTTTTTTTTTTTTTTTTTTTTTTTTTTGTATTTCCTCCACTGCCATATGGAGCCCAGCTTTCCTTCCAGAGAGGAGATTCAAGATCTATTCCATTTTGAAACTATTTTTTATAGTTAGGAAGTTTAATATCTTCATACATAAAAAAATTTCTAAGTGCGAAAGAAAGCAAGAAAAAAAAGAGTCTAAATTTTCTGGAGTTGATTAAAGGTACCGTTTTTGACTCTAAAAGAAAAACTCAGATCACAAGGAAGCTCTCAGATTTAAGAAATGAAACTGTATAATCAAAGCAAACCATACACACACACACACACACACACACACACACACACACACACAGAGTCCTGGAATTTGGCTGATTTGAAGTACTCAACTTAGGTGGTATGAAGTAGCATAGATTAGGTACTTGAAAAATAAAAAAGTTCATTTTGGGTCCATGTTAATTGGATAGGCTTTTTATCTGTTTGAATTGGCCAGGTGTTTGTTTGGTTGTGTGCTTTTGTCACAAAAGTTGAGAGCTGGGGACTTCCGGCCAAGATGGCGGCGTGGAGGCAGACAGCTGCTTGAGCTCCTCATTTTCTCTCAGAACTTACTTCATGACAAGCCTCTGACTTAATGCTTGACCCAGAAAGAAATCCACAAATTATCACCAAGAGAAGACATCCTTGAAAGTCGCCAGAAAAGGTCTGTGTTTGTTCGGGGGAGGGTCAATCAGACTGGGCGCAGACTGAGGGCAGGCAGCCAGAGCAAGACAGGCAGCTCACACAGCTCAGACCTGAGGGGGAGGGGTGTGATCTCTGCCGTTTCTGTGAAAGGGCTTTTGCCCCAGTGTGGATGCTCCGTCTTGGCAGCAAGCCAGGAGCAGTGGAGAGGGAGTAAACACTGGAGGTGAAGATTAAAACCCCAGAAAGCCAGCGTCTCTCAGAGCCCCGGCCACCCCCAACCCCGACCTGGACTGACTCGGTGCGTTCTCAGAGCCTCAGAGCGCAGACTCAGTACAGTCATTGCTGTTCTGTTAGTGGCTCTCTGCTGCCCTACCCCCAGTCTGTAGAGGAAGCCCATTAATACCATCCAGCCCCATCTCCCGCAAAACAGACCAATTGTTTCTCTTGTCAGCTTGTTTTCTTTGATTCCTACTCTGACAAAATGAACAAAAAATTCAAAAGGGCTCTAACCATTGACAGCTTCTGTGTGGAGAGGGAGCAGACTTCAAATGCTGAGGAGACTAGGAACAGACTGTCCCCAGATGTATCCCCTGGGAGGGATATAAGCTGCTCCTCAATACAAAAGAACCTCATAGAGGAAATCAAAAAGACTCTCACAAGAGAGCTGGAAGAGAAATGGGAAAAGGAAAGGGAAGCTTGGCAAGAGAGCCTGGAGAAGTCATCCCATGCATTCAAAGACAGAATGGATAAAGAAATCAAATCATTGAGAAACAAGATTAGTGAGCTGGAAAAGGTAAACAACTCCAAGGAAAACAGGATTAGTGAGCTGGAAAAGGTAAACAACTCCAAGGAAAACAGGATTAGAGAGCTGGAAAAAGAAATCAGCTCTCTAAAAAATAAAATGGATACAATGGAAAAAAATTCCATAGAAGATAAAAACTCAATTGGACAATTACAAAGAGATATAAAGAAAGTGAGTGAAGAAAATACATCATTGAAAATTAGACTGGAACAAGTGGAAATGAATGACTCAAGGAGAAACCAAGAGGGAGTCAAGCAAAACCAGAGAAATGAAACAATTGAAAAGACTGTCAAGTACCTTACCAGAAAGACAACAGACCTGGAAAACAGATCCAGGAGAGACAATTTGAGAATAATCGGACTCCCTGAAAAATGGGAGGAAAAAAAGAGCTTGGACACCATTTTCGAGGAAATTATCAAAGAGAACTGCCCAGACGTTTTGGAAACAGAGGGTAAAATAGACATTGAGAAAATTCATCGATCACCTACTGAAAGGGACCCTAAAATCAAAACGCCAAGAAATATAGTGGCCAAGTTCAAGAACTATCAGACAAAGGAAAAGATATTGGAAGCTGCTAGAAAAAAACAATTCAGATATGGAGGATCCACAATAAGGATAACACAGGATCTAGCAGCGTCCACATTAAAAGAACGCAGGGCCTGGAACATGATATTCCGAAAGGCTAAGGAACTTGGTATGCAGCCAAGAATAACTTACCCAGCAAGAATGAGCATCGTTTTCCAGGGAAGAAGATGGACATTTAACGAAATAAATGAATTCCATCTATTTTTGATGAAAAAACCAGACCTACATAAAAGGTTTGATCTTCAAATACAGAACTCAAGAGACTTCTAAAAAAGGTAAAAAGAAATCTTGAGAACTATACTTCTGTCAAAAAAATATGTAAAGAACATATGTACAATTTGTCTTAGAAACTAGAGGTGGAAAGGAGATTATATCATAAAAAAGTATAAAGTGGTGGTACTACATCTCATGAAGAGGCAAAGGTAACCTATTATATCTGAGAGAAAGAAAGGAGGGAGATGAACATAGCGTGTATCAATAGACATATTCGATTTATGGTGAAACTTCTTCCACTTCATTGAAAAGTGAAAGGGAAGGAGTAAGCTAAGGGGAAGGGAATACAGTAATTTCGAGGAAAAGGGATAAAATAAGGGGAGGATCTTTAAGGTGGGGGAGGGATCCTAAAAAGGGAGGGCTGTGAAAAGCAAGTGGTGTTTACCAGTTTAATACTGGATAGGAGGGTAAAAGGGAAGGAAAGGGGAAAAGCATAAGCAGGGGTTAATAGGATATCAAGCAATATAGAATTAGTCCTTCTAACCATAAATGTGAATGGGGCAAACTGCCTCATAAAGAGGAAGCAGTTAGCAGACTGGATTAAAAGTCAGAATCCTACTATATGTTGTTTACAGGAAACACACCTGAAACAGGATGAGACATTCAAACTAAAAGTAAAAGGGTGGAGCAGAATCTATTATGCTTCAGGCAAAACCAAAAAAGCAGGAGTAGCCATCCTCATCTCAGATCAAGCAAAAACAAAAATTGATCTAATTAAAAGAGATAAGGAAGGGCATTATATCCTGCTAAAGGGAAGCATCAATAGTGAAGCAGTATCAATATTAAACATGTATGCACCAAGTGGTGCAGCATCTAAATTCTTAAAAGAGAAATTAAGAGAGCTGCAAGAGGAAATAGATAGCAAAACTATAATAGCGGGAGATCTCAACCTTGCACTATCAGAATTAGATAAATCAAACCACAAAATAAATAAGAAAGAAGTCAAAGAGGTAAATAGAATACTAGAAAAGTTTGATATGATAGATCTTTGGCGAAAGCTAAATGGAGACAGAAAGGAATATACTTTCTTCTCAGCAGTTCATGGAACCTATACAAAAATTGATCATATACTAGGGCATAAAAACCTCAAAATCAAATGCAGTAAGGCAGAAATAGTAAATGCATCCTTTTCAGACCATAATGCAATCAAAATAACATTTAATAAAAAGCCAGGGGAAAATAGACCAAAAAATAATTGGAAACTAAATAATCTTATACTAAAAAATGATTGGGTAAAACAGCAAATCATAGACATAATTAATAACTTCACCCAAGAAAATGACAATAATGAGACATCATACCAAAATGTGTGGGATACAGCCAAAGCAGTAATTAGGGGAAGTTTTATATCTCTACAGGCCTACTTGCATAAAGTAGAGAAAGAGAGGGCCAACGAATTGGGTTTACAACTAAAAGTGCTAGAAAAGGAACAAATTAAAAACCCCCAGACAAACACAAAACTTGAAATTCAAAAAATAAAAGGTGAGATTAATAAAATTGAAAGTAAAAAAACTATTGAATTAATTAATAAAACTAAGAGTTGGTTTTATGAAAAAACCAACAAAATAGACAAACCCTTAGTAAACCTGATTAAAAAAAGGAAAGAGAAAAAGCAAATTGATAGTCTTGAAAATGAAAAGGGTGAACTCACCACTAATGAAGAGGAAATTAGAACAATTGTTAGGAGCTACTTTGCTCAACTTTATGCCAATAAATTCGATAACTTAAATGAAATGGAAGAATATCTTCAAAAATATAGCTTGCCCAGATTAACAGAGGAAGAAGTAAGTAGTCTAAATAGTCCCATCTCAGAAAAAGAAATAGACCAAGCTATTAACCAACTTCCTAAGAAAAAGTCCCCAGGACCAGATGGATTTACAGGTGAATTCTACCAAACATTTAAAGCACAACTAACTCCAATGCTATGTAAACTATTTGAAAAAATAGGGATTGAAGGAGTCCTACCAAATTCCTTCTATGACACAGACATGGTACTGATACCTAAACCAGGTAGATCGAAAACTGAGAAAGAAAACTATAGACCAATTTCCTTAATGAATATTGATGCTAAAATATTAAATAAGATATTAGCAAATAGACTTCAGAAAATCATCCCCAGGATAATACACTATGACCAAGTGGGATTTATACCAGGAATGCAGGGCTGGTTTAATATTAGGAAAACTATTAGTATAATTGACCATATTAATAATCAAATTAATAAAAACCATATGATCATCTCAATAGATGCAGAAAAGGCATTTGATAAAATCCAACATCCATTCCTACTAAAAACGCTTGAGAGTATAGGAATAAATGGACTATTCCTTAAAATAATAAGGAGCATATATTTAAAACCTTCAGTAAACATCATATGTAATGGTGATAAACTAGAACCTTTCCCTGTAAGATCAGGAGTGAAACAAGGTTGCCCACTATCACCATTACTATTCAATATAGTACTAGAAACTCTAGCTTCGGCAATAAGAGCCGAGAAAGAGATTCAAGGAATTAGAGTAGGAAATGAAGAAATCAAATTGTCACTTTTCGCAGATGACATGATGGTATACTTAGAGAACCCCAAAGACTCTGCTAAAAAGCTATTAGAAATAATTCAGAATTTTAGCAAAGTCGCAGGATACAAAATAAATCCACATAAATCCTCAGGATTTTTATACATTACCAACACAATCCAACAGCAAGAGATACAAAGAGAAATTCCATTCAAAATAACAGTCGATAGTATCAAATATTTGGGAATATATCTACCAAAGGAGAGTCAGGAATTATATGAGCAAAATTACAAAACACTTGCCACAAAAATAAAGTCAGATTTAAATAATTGGAAAGACATTCAATGTTCTTGGATAGGCCGAGCGAATATAATAAAGATGACAATACTCCCCAAATTAATCTATTTATTTAGTGCTATACCAATCAGACTCCCAAGAAACTATTTTAATGACCTAGAAAAAATAACAACAAAATTCATATGGAAGAATAAAAGGTCGAGAATTGCAAGGGAACTAATGAAAAAAAAGTCAGAGGAAGGTGGTCTAAGTGTACCTGATTTAAAGCTATATTATAAAGCAACAGTCACCAAAACCATTTGGTATTGGCTAAGAAATAGACTAGTTGATCAGTGGCATAGGTTAGGTTCACAGGACAAGATAGTGAATAAAAATAGCAATCTAATCTTTGACAAACCCAAAGATCCCAAATTTTGGGATAAGAATTCATTATTTGACAAAAACTGCTGGGAAAACTGGAAATTAGTATGGCAGAAACTAGGCATGGACCCACATTTAACACCACATACTAAGATTAGATCAAAATGGGTCCAAGATTTAGGCATAAAGAACGAAATCATAAATAAATTGGAGGAACATGGGATGGTTTACCTCTCAGACTTGTGGAGGAGGAAGGAGTTTGTGTCCAAGGGAGAACTAGAGACCATTATTGATCACAAAATAGAACATTTTGATTACACCAAATTAAAAAGTTTCTGCACAAACAAAACTAATGCAAACAAAATTAGAAGGGAAGTAACAAATTGGGAAAAAATTTTTACAGTTAAAGGTTCTGATAAAGGCCTCATCTCCAAAATATACAGAGAATTGACTTTAATTTATAAGAAATCAAGCCATTCTCCAATTGATAAATGGTCAAAGTATATGAACAGACAATTTTCAGATGATGAAATTAAAACTATTTCCACTCATATGAAAGAGTGTTCCAAATCACTATTGATCAGAGAAATGCAAATTAAGACAACTCTGAGGTATCATTACACACCTGTCAGATTGGCTAAGATGACAGGAACAAATAACGATGAATGTTGGAGGGGCTGTGGGAAAACTGGGACACTGATGCATTGTTGGTGGAGTTGTGAAAGAATCCAACCATTCTGGAGAGCAATCTGGAATTATGCCCAAAAAGTTATCAAAATATGCATACCCTTTGACCCAGCCATACTACTACTGGGCTTATATCCCAAGGAACTACTAGAGAAGGGAAAGGGTCCTGTATGTGCCAAAATGTTTGTGGCAGCCCTTTTCATAGTGGCTAGAAGCTGGAAGATGAATGGATGTCCATCAATTGGAGAATGGTTGGGTAAACTATGGTATATGAATGTTATGGAATATTATTGTTCTATAAGAAATGACCAACAGGAGAAATACAGAGAGGCTTGGAGAGACTTACATCAACTGATGCTGAGTGAAACGAGCAGAACCAGAAGATCATTATACACTTCAACAATGATACTGTACGAGGATGTATGCTGATGGAAGTGGATTTCTTCAACATAGAGAAGAGCTAATCCAATTCCAATTGATTAATGATGGACAGAACCAGCTACACCCAGAAAAGGAACACTGGGAAATGAATGTAAACTGTTATTTTTACCTTCTGAATCCAATTCTTCCTGTGCAACAAAAAATTCGGTTCTACACACATATATTGTATCTAAATTATACTGTAATATATTTAACATATATAAGACTGCTTGCCATCTGGGGGAGGGGGTTGGGGGAGGAAGGGAAAAAATCTGAATAGAAGTAAGTGCAAGGGATAATGTTGTAACAAATTACCCATGCATATGTACTGTCAAAAATGTTATAATTATAAAATAAAATAAAAAAAAAAAAAAAAAAAAAAGAAAAAACAAAAGTTGAGAGCTGATACTCATCTATAACCTTTTCCCACCACCATCCTAAAACATGATGGAAATGGTAACTGTACAGCATGAAAATGTGACATTTGTTGACATTATGGGAATGTACAACTAAGTGCTTGGTCCTCATAAGGCCTCAACAGGATGTAGGTGTCTTTTGACTGCCAATCACCCAAGCACTTTATATGGTGTCTCCTAGGCTTCTTCCATCTCTTGATATATTTGTCAATCAACCTCAGTCCACCTCCTCTCTGTCTAGTCTCATAATGCCTTTCCTTCTTAGTCTGTTGCAGTCATTATTCAAGTTTTATAAGCATAGTATAAAAATGAATCAAGTTAATAAAGCATAGTAAAATCAAAGTATGAATGAGAATTAGTGCTAACTCTCATTTACTTAGCAAAAAAAGCTTTAATCTCCCAACCCCGACCTCCTCATTTAGTCAAATTCCTTTCAGATTCTCTTGCTGCATGGATATACTCTCAACTTGCTTTGAAACCTTTAATGCCTGAGGATTGCTCAGGCCCAAAGGGGTACTGCCTGTCTTAACCCATATATATAGTTGTAGAAAATAGGCAAGTTTGATTCCAACCTGACAGCCATATTCTTCCCTCCTTTTATTTACTTATAGAAGTCCTAGAGCTCCACTCCTTTCATCATCCTGCTTCTGAAGCTTACTTCCAAATGCAAACTAGGCAAGTAAAAGATATAGTACATTAGGGCTAGTAAATCAGACTAACTTTTATATATGACTTGTGTAATTTAATATATTATATTTATGTATTGAATAATCTGCCTTATGGTCAAGGAATATGATTCTAAGTGTTCTGTATTGTAACAAGTAGAAAGGAAAAGAAGCATGTGACTGATATTTCTTTCATAAATGAGTTCATGTTCTCTTTGCTCAAACTTTTATTTGTTAGATACACTGCATGACGGGAAAGAAATTTCACAAAATCAATTCAAATTTGTAAGTTTCAAAATGGTATATAATATTTTGATGCTGTATTCCCCAGTAACCTACTTTTTTTCCTCTGAAGTATATCTTGCTGGCTCTGAATTTCCTTATCTTAGTACTATGTCCTCCTGTATTTGGCAGAGCATTTTTCTTGGGAATGGGGGAACTAACTCAGTTGGCTCAGTCAGCTATGGAGGCTTAGGATGAACCAGAGACAAAAATAAGCATTGCCCAACTGCTCTAATGCAAAAAGCTTTATCTGGCTTCTCAAGACTCAAATAGATAGCCTGAAGCACACATACAGCATGTGATTTCCTTTTTCCCAGAGAATCTGCAACCAGCTAACATATAGACATAAAGGAAGGATCACCCTAACTATGTCAGGACACTGAGGCTTTGAGTTCTACCTGGCTCCTGTTCCAGGCATTCTCCCTAGACACCTTTCTCTGAAAATAATTATGTGCTAGTATACTAGGGCTGTTAACCCACATTGCTCTACTAAATTGCTTTCTGTTCACTTCAGGCCTGGAAACAATTTCTAGTGCCCAATTCTAGTTTTATTTCTCTATCTTTTTGTCTCCTTTTCAGTCATTCTTGCTATTCTAACATCCTGGGTGCAGACAAAAAAGTCTTGTTTGTTCTCTTATATCCCTGAACTAAGGGATATGTGTAACTGGAAAAGGAGATTTGTTAGTTATGATGTGAGTATGAAAGGCAATAGATAGCTAGCCTAACTAGTACTTTGGTACCTTTGAAAAACTAAAAAAAAAAAAAAAAAATCAAGAAAGTCCCTTAGCAAGATGGGTGGAATTTCTACAGTGGATTCTTGGGAAAATCTGATTTGGAATAATATGAGTAGGTGTGTGAGAACTAAAAAGTTTCTTGGTGGAAGAAATACCATAACAACAACAACAATAATAAATATTTACATAATGCCTTGAAGTTTGTAAAGTACTTTGCAAACATTTTCTCATTTTATTGTTGGAACTCTGTCTTCCCAGAAATCAGCTGGAGTCAGGCTAATCAAAAGTCTTTATTCTTGGTCTTTTGAGGTTGCTGTCAGGGGATTAGATCTAGTAATCTCCACACCACCTTCCTTTTAGAGAATGCCTCAATTTCCTCCTCCTACTCCACCCACACAAGTCACTTCCCCTTCTTTGTCCCACCAATCAAGTCAGCACAGAATAGTTGGGGAGGGTCATCCTTCAAACATGTTATTAGAGAATTGTCCAATTGGCAATTAGTCTCACGTGCTCCATTATCCAAGTGCATTTGCTCAGTTCTAGCCCTTTACATTTTATCCTCACAATAACCTTGGAAAGTAGGTGCTATTATGAACCCCATTTTGCAGATGAGGAAACTGAGAATGACAGAGGCTTGATCCTGGCCACACAGGTAGTAAATATGGACATATTTGTCAGATCTTCTTGATTCCAGGCTCAGCATTCTAGCTATGGTACTACTTAGTTGCCTCCTTGAGGAAATCATAAATGTTTCAAGGCTTAAAAAGTTGAGTCTTGTTGCTTATACTTAGGATGTAATTCAACTGGATTTTATACACTCTCATATCAAGTATTAACTAAATTCTGAAATATTTTTCTTTCTTTTTCTTTTCTTTCTTTCTTTTCTTTTTTTTTTTTTTTTTTTTGGTGAGGCAATTGGGGTTAAATGATTTGCTCAAGGTCACACAGCTAGAAAGTGTTACGTATTTGAGGTCACATTTGAACTCTGCTCCTCCTGACTTCATGACCAGAGTTCTATCCACTGTGTCATTTAGCTGCTGCTAATTTTTTTTTTTTTTTGTTAAAGCATTTTAAGTATATAAAGATAGGTAAAGAGTACTTATCCTTTATACCATTAATAATATGCACAGACCAATAGATTTCCACTCATTTTATAAAGGATTTCATAAGGAATAAATCTCCCCAGTTAATATAGACTTAATCTGAATTGTTTCTTTCATTACTTTCCAGGAACTCACATCATTTGATTTCTTTGAAAACTCAGCCAAAACTGGAATTGTTTCATTGTTACATTAGCCCAGACATGATTTGTTTTTTATAGTGATTAGATTCCATGTTTGGTAGAAATCAATATATCTTCTTGAAAGAAAGGCTTTAGAGCAGTGTAACTACATTGTTGGTATTCCACTGCACCATGTTTGAATACTTTTTCTACCAGTAAGTAATGATCTTTAAATCTGTTTCTTCATACATGCTTAATTTCTAGATGTAAATGAATATCATTGTGGAATATGCTGAAATGTGAGTCTGTGAACTTATAGTTAGTCAGTCAGTCATTCAATTTAGTAGGGACCTACTTTATATTGTGTAAAGAAAGGGAAAAGACAGTTCCTACTCTCTCAGTAGGTGCCAGTAAAATAGGGAAGATAGGATATATACAGCCACAAAAAAACCAGTGATATGAAGGATAAACTGGAAATAATCTACCGAAAGACAATAATAGATTTAAAAGAGATCAGGAAAAGCTTTCTGTAGAAGATGGAATTTTACTGGGATTTGAAGGAAGTCAGAGATGTCAAGAGACGAAGGCAGGGATGAACATGTAAGGTATAGGGATAGGGGATAGTGAAAATTCCTGCAGTTAGAAATTAGAAGATTGAGTAAGTGGTGTGTGAGTGTGTGTGGCATAGGAAGGTCTTGTAAAATATCAGAAAGAGCGGAATCAGTATGTGCATTCTAAAATAATGAATCTAGTTTGAGCTCTCTCAAGTCTGTTTGCTCATAAGATATTTTAAGGTATAGTTTGCCATCTGAACATTTTAGATATAATTTTATACCTAAAAATTAAGGTTAAAAAAAATAAAGAAGCAGTGACAGTAAAAGTGAAAAGAGTGCTGCATTTAAAAAAAGAATTCAAATCCTGACTGACTATCCATGTGATCTCAAGCAAGTTGCTTAAAATGTCTAGATCTCCTTTGAAACAAGGAGGTTAGCTAGATGACCTTTAAGGTCATACTTGCTCTAAATCAATGTTCCTTACAGAGAACGTGAAATTGTTCAGTGTGTTTTTTTCTTTTTTTTTTTTGCAGGGGAAAAAAAGGATTTTTGTATTGGAATTGACAAGACAAAAATGGCCATGACAAATTGTGGTTTAGGTGATGACATGAAAGGCCAAAGAGGTCTACTGCTCTCATAGACTCTTCCATAAATATCTGAAAATAGACTCATATAGACCAATGATAAAGAAATCTGAAAATACTCTACAATGAAGCCCTTCTAACCTATCATGGGGATGGAAAGGGAAACTCTAGGAGGCCCAAGAACAATGTTACCTCCAACATTGCACTGGGGTTTATTGGAACTATAGCACAGTTTAGAACCAATATCTTCTTTTGTCAAAAGACTAGGAAAAGGAACCCATTTGTGGCCTGAAGGCATAGTGGATCTCTGGGAAATTGAGATACAAGATGAGACTGAGACAGAGGGCAGAACCTCATACTAGCTAAGCCTTTCAGATCATTATCAGTAGCAGCTTTCATGCTTTTAGATAGTCATTAAGCATCTATTAAGTATCTACTATGTGCTAGAGATTATGCTATAGAGATGATAGGATTAAAAAAAAAAAAAAAAGGCTTACTCAATCCACTCAAAAGTACTGGAGGGAATGACCCAAATACAAGATTCCCTTCTAAAACCTAAACTACAATATAGTGGAGAAAGATTATGGGAGTAAGAGGTACCCAGGAGGGAAAACAATAAGTACCTAGTAGGGGCTGGTCACTCTGCTAAGTTCTTCCTTTTTTTTCCCTTTTAAATTCTTTTTTTTTTTTTTTTTTAAAGGTTTTAAATTTTAAACACACAAAGATAGTTTTCAACATTCATCTTTGCAAAACCTTGTGTTTCAGATTTTTTTCTCCCTCCATTCCCCCCACTTTCTCCCTCAGACAGCAAGTAATTCAATATGTTAGACATGTGCAATTCTTCTATACATACTTCCACAACTACCATGCTGCACAAGAAAAATCAGATAAAAAAGGAAAATAATGAGAAAAAAAACCCAAAAGTAAGCAAACAACAACAAAAAGAGAAAATACTATGTTATAATCCATACTCAGTCCCCACAGCCCTCTCTACATGTAGATGTTTTTTCCCCATCACTATGCCCACTGGAATTTGCCTGAATCACTTCACTGTTGAAAAGAGCCATGTCCATCAGAATTTGTTGGTGCTTTGTACAATGTTCTCTTGATTCTACTCACTTCACTTGCTAAGCTCTTTCTTTACAATTATTGTCTCCTTTTATTCTCACAACAACCCTATGAGGTAGATACTGTTATTGTTCTTTATTTTACAATTGGGGAAACGAGGCAAACATAATTTAAAAAAAATGACTTGCTCAAGATCACACAGCTTATAAATGTTAAGGCAGAGTTTGAACTCATATCTTTCTGACTGCAGGTCCATCACTTTATGCATTCACTGAACCATATAGCTATTTCACAAGAGGTAAAACCAAAGAAATAATCCTATATCTCTAGGTAGAGATGGAGGAAAAAAAATGGCTTTGTCACAAGAACTACAAGAGTTATTGGTAGAAATAAAGTAAGAGATTTTAAAAAATGAAATGAATTAATGAGGGAAAGAAATAAAAAGAGAATAAATGGCTTAAAAATAGAAGGTGGAAAATTTTACCTTAGTAGTAGTTGTAAAAAAAATTAATATTATTTTCTACAAGTTTCCCATAAATACTTTTATTTGCTTTAACATTATTCTATATTTAAGCATTTCTAGCCAAGAGATAAGTTGGGATAGTTTGCTGATGCCTTCTAACATGCATCTACCCAAGACAATTTGGGATATTATTTATAGAAATTGTGAATAAGGAAAAGATCATATGTTAAAATACACTTTAGGTCAATATTCCCAAACAGAAACCATTACTCTTTTCCTTTTGGGACCATACTATCATCTGCTGTCTTGGAGTAATCAAAGGAACCTTTTCCTACAGATCAATATCATAATCCTTTCTCAACATAGGAAGGTGAATCATAGAGCCAATCAATTTAAGAAATGTTTGGAGAGGAAAATGCCTTGGTTCAACAGCATAATAACTTCAATGGGTAGGGAAGGCAATATTTTTAACAAGTCAAAAAATACTTTGTTCTCAAAGGCATGCAATTAAAAAAACCCTAGAAAGTTTAAAGAAAAATCCAACTAAATTGGAAAAAGGATAGTAAAGAATTAACACTCAAGATAAAGACAAATATTAAGACCATACCTAGTTTTTCTTTGATGAATTTAAGTTAATTATCAGGCTCAGATAGACTACATTTCAGAATTTTGAAAGAAGTCTGGACAAGGTTACTCAGCCACTATCAGTGACTTTTGAAAGATCATAGAAAATTGAAGACATGCTGTAAGACTGTAGAAATTTAAATTACCTTCCTTCCCCCTCCTTTTTTTTTTTTTTTTTAAATAAAGAGTAGAGTATATAGTACAAACTGCAGTTGGAGTAAAATTCCTTTGCAAAAAGGAAGAGATGATCAGTAAGAATCAACATGACCTCATTAAGAACTAGTCATGCTAAACTAAATTCATTCCCTTTTTTGAACAGGGTAACTACAGTGGTAGACAAGGGAATTCTGTAGATCATTTACCTAGAAGTTAATAAAGCATTTGGCAAAGCCAGACATGTTATTTTTGTGATCATGATAGAAGGAGTGGGATAAATATATAGACCCATTGGGAAGTTATTAATGGTTTGATGTTAACTTGTAATGGATTGTGAATGGAATGCCCCAACAATCTGTGTTTGGTCCTGTGTGTATTTAACATTTTTATCAGTAAGTTGGGCAAAGTTGTAGGATATAATTTGCACATGGCATAGAACTACTGAGGACAGTGAATGTGTCATATGTTAGTTTATACCTAAAAAGATCTCTATGGATAGAATAGCTAGAAAATATGGCTGAATCCAACATTACAAAATTTAATAGACTAAAAAAAATCTTGCATTTGAATTAAAATTTTCACAAGTATAAATGAGGAAGATTGGCTAGGCTGTCATTAATCTGCAAGAGGTCTTGGGAGTTTTGGTGAATTGAAAACTGAATATGAGAAAGTAATATAATATTAAAGAAAAAAAAAATCAAACTCAAGCAATATTAAAAGAGACAGAACTCTACTATACCCATGTCATACCACATCTGGAATCTTCTTTTTCAATTCTACCTATTTGTTCCTTTTTGTTTTCTAGTTAAGGAAAGCTGGAAAATATCCAGAGAAGAGTGACCAAGTTGGTGAAAAGTCCAGAGTTCATGCCAAGTGGAATTTGATTAGAGGAATTGGAGATGTTTAACTTGTAGAATTGATAACTCAGAAAGGTGATAGCTATCTTTAGATATGTGGTATTTAGTCATTTTTCAGTCATGTCTGACTTTTCAGGAACCCGTTAGACTTCTATCAAAAGGATAGAAAGCAATGCATAGGAATTGAATAGACTCATAGGATGCCATTTAGGGTTGAGATAATGGGAAAAGTTACAGTGCAAGTTATATAAATGTGTAATGGGTCTCCCAAGAGTTAGTGGCTTTCCTTTTCTTAGAGTTCTTTAAGCAAAGACTGGATAAGTACTATTATAAAATGTTATAGGAAAGATTGTTGTCATCTAGCAATAGAAGATCTCAAGTTCATTCCAATTCTGAAAAAAAAATGCAAAATGAAAATATGTTTTGTTATAGTTGGTATAGTTTTTTTTTTTTTTGTTTTTTGTTTTTTTTATCATTGAGAGTTCAAATGTTTTAGGTGTAACCACTATTTTGGTTTATGGATTGTTGTTTTTCTAGACAACTCATAAGCAATTATTGTTTCAAGGAAAGATTACAAACTTTTGTGTGAAGTATATATCACTTTTTGTTTTATGATTGCCCAAGGAAGATCACATATATAACAAGTTACAAAACTACATTTCTAATTCAGGCCCTTTGACTTTAAATAGAATATTAAAAACCAAACTAAAACAAAACTTAGAGCTTCTCTTCTTTCTAATAATAAAAGGTGATAGGAATCAGGAATCACTGGAATACTATTTTAAAATTTACCAGATTTTTCTTTCTTAAATGGCTGTGGGGACTATCTGGTAATATTTTTGGGAGGATTTGAATGGGGGGGAGGATCTGCCTTTTCCCCAATCAATCCCCTCCCATTTAGACTTAATGTATTTTAATGAAAAGAACTCTACATTTGGGATCAGAATTTCTGGATCTGAATTCTGCTTTTTAATTGTGGGACTCTAAACAAGTCTTTCCTTTCTCCATTTTCTCCTCTGTAAAATGAGAGATTTGGACTTACAAAGATGTCAAATGGGAACACTCCTAAACTAGCAACTAAATTTCCATTATTACATGCTATTATATTACATTAAGATATAATTAGAATATTCAAATGTAATTAAATATGTAAATATATCAAAACATATTCTAATTATATTATATTATTATAATATAATTAGAATAAGTTTAAAAATAAATAAAAGTAAAATACAACACAAATGATGTTAATTTGTGGTTTTCTAAGTCAATATAATAGCTTGAGGGGTTTGTTTCTATTTGAGTTTGAGATCACTGACAGTAGAGATGGATGACCTACCTTCTACTTTTAAATTCCATGGTTGTAGGAAGACTTTATCCAGGATGGTAGAAAATGAGAATTTGAAAGGTTCAGGGAAACCACTTGGGAAAGTGGCAGGGTGCCAGGTAAGTCCTTAACTGCAAGAAAATTGGATAAAGCAGCTATAATATACTATTTTCTAATTAGTGTCTAGAACTCTGTGGAGAGTAACTTGGAGAAAAGAGCCTTGTAAATAAGTGTTATGACCTGATGGAAAAAGAAATCTAAGAGGCTATATACTGTACCACTTCACATAGGGACGTTGATTGAGTGTTGGCCAGCAGAAATGAAGGACTCCCGAGCCCTGAATTACCATTTCCCCAGGGTGTTTTTTTGGAAATTCTAACTAACCTGTTAACCAATTCTTCCTTGTTTTTTGTTTATGGGAACTGACACTTACCTCAGACCAAAGTGACTACAGCTACAAGCTCCAGTAAACTTCCAAATTAAAAACAAATGCAAGACATTGTGGTACCCAGGGATCTGTGAGCAACAACCATTTCTTTTAATGCACATGTATATTCTGATATAACAAAATCATTGCAGACTCTTTTGCCTTAGCTTCATAGGTGTTTTTCCTTTCAAATAATGTTTTAAATATTTTGAAGTTGAAACATTTATGTGTCCCTTTTTCTGTTGAAGAGAAGTGTTCATATAAGTTTGGAGAAGACATGTACAGTCTATGATGAAAACAAACGAGTCACTATTCACTTTGTTTTGTAGCTTGTTTTTCATGTTCTAAGCAGAGTTACTTCCTGCTGTTATAGGAAAAGAGAGGGAGAGAATCTGCTTATAAGTAAGAGATACAGATTGACCTGAGGCTATTTTCCTCCCCTTCTCAATTCATAGAAACTGAAATTTAGAGCTAGGACTTATGCAGCAATTAATCATACTAGCATTTAAATAGCACGAATAAATATTAAACCACCTAGTTAGCTGGCTAAAAAGTGTGCTCTTTAATTTAAAAAAAAAAAAAAAAGGCATTTTCTCTGGTCCATTGTTTTACCCAAATCTTCCACTCAAAGTTTAGAGTTTTCCCTTATTCTACAATGATATATAATCAATATGCGCAATAGCTCCTTATTCATGTGTTAGAGAATTGTATGAGTTCAATTTTTAGTTAACCAAGCAATCTATAGGAAAGGATCAAAAAAAAAAAAAAAAGAAACTGAGAAAAAGAATATAAAAGCATGAAAGATAAAGATGAAAAAAAGGAAGGAAGGAAAGAAAAAAAGGGGAAAAGGGAAGAATTGAAAGGAGGGAAGAAGAAAGGAAGATAAGGAGCAAGGAAAGAAGGTGAGTGAAAAAATAGAAGGAGGAAAGGGAAAAGAATGGAAAGATGAAAGAAAAGGAAAAAGTGATGAAGAGTAAAAAGAGAAACAAGCAGGTTGTTATGAATTTTTAAATATGTGTTTACATTTTTGGGGGTGCCAGATTTACATTCAAGCTTTAAATAACAATCTTACACACACACACACACACACACACACAAGCCCCCTGCCTCTGCTAATCATGCCATCATTCAAAATCTCCCCTGTTTTGCTCCTGAAATTTTTCCTGTAGTTGTAGGCAGTAAACACCATATTGATCATTTCTTAATCTCTTCTGAAGTCATACTCACTCTCAGGTAGATGAATTTTTTTCTAGGTTTAGGGTCAGCCTATTAAGGAAGACCTGGCAAGAACCTTGCCAGCAATGACAAAGAGAGAGATCCCTCCCCTATGAGTATCACAGGGCAGTTTATTTCCCTTACCTTTATAAAGAAAATGGAGGTATCCTTGAATTCCTGAGGCATAATTTTCTCTTGCCATATAATCTGGAAAATTTCAGCCAGCTTTTGTATGAGCAATGACCACAATAAATATGTATAATGCTTGTAAGAAGTTTTTTTTTTTTTTTTTTTTTTTTTTTTTTGATACTGTCAGTCATGAAAGCTTTGGAAAATTGTGTCAAGATTTGGTTGTTCAGAGAAGATCATCAGTACAGTATGTCAATTTCTTGATGGCACACTTGCCTGGGTTCTGGTCAATGGCAATGTTCTCCAGCTTTCCCAGTCACCAATGGAGAGAACCGAAGCTCCTATGCTTTTTAACACAATGTTTTCAGTCATTTTGTCAAATGCCTTCAATAAGAGCAAACATGGAATTATCTACCGCTCTGATGGTAAATTATTCAATTTGAAAAGACTGAGCCAAAATGAAAGTGGAGGGAGTATTGGTGCATGATTTTTTGTTTGAGATGATTGTATGCTCAATGCAGCCTCTGAAGGCAACAAAATATGGCTCAATTCTCTGCTACTTTTGCTAATTATGACCTATTAAAACCAAGAAGGTCCTCCATCAGCCAGCACTACACCATCCATATGTGGATTCATCAGTTACAATACAATAAATCAATTACCAATAAATGGTGAAGTTTTAAAATTCTGTGGATAAATTTTCTTACTTTGGCAGTATACTTTCCAGGGATGGTCTCATTGATAATGACATTGACACATGCATTGCCAGAGCCAATTCAGTGTTTGGGAGGCTCCAAAGGAAAGTGTGGGAGAGGAGAGGTATTATATAGACTTCCAAACTGAAGATCATTGTGCTGTCCCCATTGTTGTTTGCCTGTGAAACCTGGATAGTCTACAAGTGCCACTCCAGGAAATTGAATTGCTTCTATTTGAATTGTCTTAGGAAGATTCTGAAGATCACAGGGCAGGATAATATATCAGATACTGAGGTCCTTTCTAGAACTAACCTGCCAAGCATTCCAATTCTACGGCAGAGAACACAACTCCATTGGTCTGGCCATGTTGTTTAATGCCAAATATACACTTGCCTAAAAAATTATTTTGTGGAGAAGTCACAAAGGGCAAGTGCTCATTTGGTAGTCAGAAAAAGTGATACAAGGATACTCTCAAGGTCTCTCTTAAGAACTTGGGAGACACCTAGCATAGCATACCCTCATCAGAGAATGTGCTATGTGCTCTAAGCAGAACTGAATTAGCCCCAAAGAAACACGAGATGTGCAAAATTAGGGAAACTATGTTCATATGGACTATTTGTGTCTGACCTATGGCAGAGCGTTATGAGCTCATATTGTTCTGATGAGTCACAGTAGGACACACTGTAACTCGATTCTAATATAAAGATGTCATTTTGGCCTTTTCAAGAACAAAGAACATGAGTTTGGAGCCAAAGTCCTTAAAGGAGGGGTCTCCTGAAGGCCTTCACAATTCAATTGATCTTCCAATCTTCCAATCCTCTCTGGACTGATCATTCTTTTCTCATCACACTCTAGCTTCACAATATCCTTTTAAAAATATCCTTAGAACCCTCATTTTGTAAATGAGGATATTGACTTTCTAAAGGGTTAAATGACCTTCCCCAAGGTTATACAACTACTTTATTGTAGTTCTTGAATTCAAGCCTAGCTCCCATGCTTTTTAATATGAAAATCTCTTTTTGCAATTCTCTTAAACCTGCTATTTAACATTTTTTTAATTTTAAAAATTAAAAAAAGAAATGTATATGATAATTTTTCTGTATATTTGAAAGGAAAAGCAAGTTGTATGTAGTAGATTTGCAATTTCATGTAGATCATCTTTTTATTGTACTATGTAATGGAAATGTTTGCTTTATTCTCTAAATTAAGTATAAACTAAAAAAAAGAAAAAAAAAACATTCCTGACCTCTCTATTTAGATTATTTTTCTTATATCTACAGAATAAGCTTTAGGTTTTTATTAGCTTCCTTGCTGTTTCTTGCATGTGACACTCTTTATCTCTTGATTGCATTTTTATTGGTTGCTCTCCGTGCCTGAAATTCTTTCCTTCCACATCTCTCTCTCTCTCTTAGCTTCCTTCAAATTTTAGCTAAAATCTCAATTTCTACAAGAAACTTTTCTTGATCCCCCATAGTGCTGTCTTCTTCTCTGTTGATAAATTCCAAAGTGTCTGGTATACATCTTATTTGTACCTAGCTGTTTGCATGTTGTTTTTACTGTTGGAAACTGAGAAAAGGGACTATTTTTTTTCTTGTGTGCCTCTTTTCTTCTTCTTTTTCATCATCATCATTATCATCATCTTCTTCTGTCTTCTTCCCTCACCAACTGTCAGTATAATGCCTGGCAGATGATAGACATCTAAATGCTTGATGAATTTATATATTCAGACCGGGGAGGTAAGTGGTGTAGGAAACTCTTAATATGATAATTCTCTCCATCAATACAGATTAGTGAATCTTTTGAAACTTAGATTTACAAATTGTGATGGTCCGGACTAGCTCCTCTGAAGGGCTCAGAATAAGTCCTTGTCAGGATAAGGAAAAGTCCTTGCCCCACGTTGTGGACGCCAATTTGTAACGTGCTGTTGTCTCCAGAAGCTGCCCTTCGCTCTCTGGGAGGAGATCTGCTGTGTCAACTCAAATCCCTCT